>NC_092861.1:144448783-144504217 GCF_032062135.1 Pyxicephalus adspersus
TGAACTTTGTACAGTCACCATACAACTGGATCTGCTTCAAAGTTTTATCTCCAGCTAGGTTAAAGGTAAAGTACAACTAAAAGTTTTTTCCATGACAGTCAATGTCAGTTACTAAGTGATTCACAAGTCTTATAAAGGAAACAAAAAAACTTCCTTTACCTCCCCTGACCGAGCCAAATCCTCTTTTATTTGTGTCTCGCGCTCCCTCATCTCAGACACTGCAGCTCACAATGAGAAGGTTTCAATAGCAACTCCATGTGGCCTGTTTCTAAATGACAAGCTACAGGCTTGTGAATCAGCTGGGAAAAAGCTGACCTAAAAAATTTGTTGGGCTCCCTGTTATGCAAACCATCACATTCTGCAAGCGGCTTGATAATTAGGAGCAGTGCAGCATTGTTGGCATCACAATCACAGGATTCTAAAATCGAAGGACTTCAGTGGAAGGATCAACAAGTATTTATAAGACTTTGTATGGTGATTAAGAATGCAGAGATACTTAATATAGAACTTTAGATTACTTTGTTATAATTCCTATTAGGAAGGATTATGTAAATTTCACAATACCTTGATGGGTGGATGGAAATCTGGAGGAGGTGTTCCTAGCAGTCTACATGCTAACTGTCCAATCTTACACACACACGTATAATGCTAAGCCGCCATGATTGAAAGAAATTAAATCCAATTAATAAAAGAGGTGTGCCCGGGACAGTATAACTGGGGAGAAAAAGGCTGCTGATGCTGGATGTTCAGAAAAAGAGTTGGGCTGATGATGTTGATCTGCTGCAGCTTCTAATGCACAATGTCCAGTGAAACCAGAGTAACAGTTTCAGTACAGGAGAGGAGACGGTACAGTTCAGCTTTAATGTAAATGCTAATCAAATCAAATTCTTTTTTTTTCATTCTGATCATACTGTTGATAGTATTTTATATCTGTTTGGTAAGTATAATAAATAACTTTTGATCTTGCCTGAAATCCCATGCAGTTCTTTACACTTTGCCAGTGTTATCTTAAAGTGAACATGTGACTGTACACAAAGGTCCTGATTTATTAGAGCTCTCCAAGGCTGGAGAGGACACACTTTCATCAGTGAAGCTGGGTGATCCAACAAACCTGGAATGGATCTGGTCCAGGATTGAAAACATTTGCTAACAAATAGCTAATGACTTTTAGTAAATTCAGGAGTGGCTTGCATTGCATGTAAATAAACATATTCTGTTCATAATGAAAGGCTAATCCTCCAGAATAAATTTTATAAAAAAAATAACCAATGAAAAAAAGAAGAATACACAAGCAGAACTAGCAAAGCTGTAGTTCCCCCCAGCCACCCCCTCCGCTCTTCCATTGACCTGTGAATGACTTGCTCACTCATAACCTCTTCCCATATATGGTTTCAAGACTTCTCCAGAGCTGTCCTCTCTCTATGGAACTCCCTACCTCTTCCTATCTTGCATCCTCCAACTTTTCGCAGAATTTCATTTCTCATTACTCATCTTCATATTTCTCCTAAACCATTACTATAAGACCACCATTTTAATCCCCTTTCCTATTGGGTCTGATTTAATAAAGCTCTCCAAAGCTGGAGAAGATACACTTTCATCAATGAAACTGGGTGATCCATTAATCCTACATAAAAATTCCTTGAGCAATGAGCAATTTGTGCCCCCAGGTCAGTTTATGTGACACCAATGATTTTTTTGGTTATCTGTAAGGATGACATTCTTCTAAATGGCCAGCAATGTGAGAGGGTTACTTCTTAATGGTCATCCTGCTAATCTACTGTGAGCTGTGGATATAGTAATTATAGTAGAGGTTCCCCCATTGTATGAAAGTTATAATACACCGTTCCAACCTTTTCTTTATCCTAGAGAACAAGAAAAAGTTTGGACTTTTTTAGACTATACTATATAGACTCTGCTATAAACACAACCTCAGAGCTTTCATAAACACAATTAGTTAGGTTGAAAAAAGACATACGTCATTAAGTTCAACCACTAGGGAACTAAACATATCCCAGATATAAAACCTATAGACATAGTTGATCCAGAGGAAGGCAAAAAAAAATCTTTCCTGATCCCGTGAGGCAATAAACAGTTCAAGCTTTAAAATGCAAAACATAAAGAAAACAAAGAAGCAAACCAATTACTTAGAAGCTATAGCTATATAACAAAGCTATATAACTAAACCCAGTGTTCTGAACATTTACACATAGGCTGATCACCTTTGTGTTTTTATATTATTGTGGATCCTATTTAGACAAAAAAAAAAAAAAAATCATTTGAAGTTAAACCAGAAACATGCTATTAAAATGTAGTGCGGTGCGGGCTGTAGAGTGATCCGTCCAGTCTGGAATGTCACAAAGTGGCTGGGCATTAATCAAATGTGTGTGTGTAAACAGATAAGTCTCTAGTCTGATTTTAAAGATTTCTGGAAGGGGACATCTCTGAATAGATGAATACTCAACACTTGCTATATTGCCGCGGGGAAGCAATACAACATTAATCACATTATAATCGGTAGACTGGTAAAATTTATTCCACACAGCTTCATCTTGGACAATACTACCTTGCCTTTAAATGTTTCTGTTTTACATACAGGTCCGTATCCCTGATGACTTTATTTTTTAACGTCTTCACACAAGACATGCCGTTTTCTTTCCAGGACTCCTAATTTCATCTTTTTGCATTCCCATTTAGGTATCTTTATCATTCCCTTTGGTAAACAAGGCTTATCACCCCTCCCTTCCTTTAATAAGCCCCTATGATCTGTCCCATAAATTATTTCCTCGTTATCCAGAAAACGCAGCCAGCCAAGCCCTCAATCACTCTGCAGATGGGGACATAGATCAGAGGGCTGAATTGGTTTAGATAGTCATTCGTTTCCTGGAAGTCCTGATACAGTATGTATATGATAGTGTTCCATTCACTTATACATGTTGGTGGAATTAGACACCAAGATGAATTAAACAAACCAGCACTCTGCAAAGGAAATATCGATTAAATGAAAGTCAGGGAGAAGCCGGGAAGAGAAATGTGGGGTGGCACTGAGTGAAATCTGAAGTGACCTGAAGGGAAGAAATCTAAAAACTTTTTGTTATCCTTAAAAAAAATCTGATACTGTAAAAAAGTAAATGAAATAATTGACGATATTGTAAAATGCAAAACTGTAAAAATAATTATTACCCATCAAGATCCTAAAGGCTACTGAAAAATGTTATATTTGTAATGGGAAATATCAGTAATATAATCCTTAAACCATTTTAATATTATAATACTAAAAACCTAAACAGTTTTAGTTTTATAATGCCTGTTTTACTATCTTACTATTCTTTATCCTAACCCAACAAGTTAAATATTTATATAATTATAGTTCTAAAAAATAAATATATATATTTATTTTTGACAGCGTTATTTATTTATTTTAGTTTATTTATTGTGCTTTATTTTAGGACTCTTTAAATATATGGCAGCACAATTTTTGTTTGTTTTTAATAGAATACAATAGGTACAAACAAATAATGAAATAAATTATTCAAGGTAATGAAGAAAGAGAGCTTTTTTTTCTCTTTTTTCCTTACCTTGAATAGCAAACATAGGCTTAGCAACTACAAATCACTTTGAAATTCGATTACTCTTGGTATTCTACTCTCTTTTACTCATATTGAAAAAATTATATTTCTTGTCATTTTTAACGAAAAATATTCTATATATTACAGGCGAGGGGTGCAGCTCTATATACATCACAACTGATCTATTTTTTAATTTTATATATTTTAATAAATATTATTTAGTCAGCTAAATATTCAATATTGAGATTTATTATTCAGTTTATTATTATAATTTTATATTATTATTTTGCTTTCTCCTTTTGAACTAGTGGACTTTCTGCTGATTTTTTTGAATGTTTGAATGCACATAAATAGAGAAAAAAAGTATTACCTTGTTACCAAATTAGTTTTACAACAACCAACCCCTACATTTTTATACCCGGGTTCTTAATTTGTCCCTTTTTTTTCTGTTTTTACTGAGCAAGTCTGTTATTTACAAAGCACATTGTCTCATCAGCAATGGCTGATTGGCGTTACTCATTCATTATGGGATGGCTCAGTCATTGTGCCTCAATGGACGCAGCTGTGGTATAGCTAACCTTAAATACTCTGGGAATGTTTTGTCACGTATGGAGGGGTTTGGGTGGTAGTTATCAAAATCCGACATAGAACAACAGCATAAAACCGTACCAAGTTAGAATAAAATAATTCTACTATACTAATCTGAAAAAAATATTTTTAGGGTATTGTCGTAGCATGATCATCTGAAACATTTCATGCGATACCTGCTTTGATTTGGCTTAGCACATTATATTTTCAGCATAATACCATAGGTCCTGCTTCTGGAAATGTATTAGTATTTACTGTTTTATTACAGTTGTTTCTCTTCTTTTTTAAAAGGGAACCCTTGAAATAATAAGACCCTGATCTTCAGGGAACCTTTTCTATAATTACTATATCCACAACTCACAGTATATTAACATGGTGGTCAGTAGGAAGAATACTCCCTACATTTCCGGCCTTTGGGAAGAATGTCACCTTTTACAGATACAGCCAAAAAGTTAATTGATGTCAGTGGTAACTGATCTGAGAGGCACAAATTACTCGTTGCTCAAGGAACCTCTAGCAACCTCTGGAGTATCCCTGGTTGAGAACCACTGTTGAGGTATTGCAATGTTTATAATTGTTGTTACTAATAGGGGTTAGGTCAGCCTTACGTAGCCAGGGTTCGTTCTTTAGATTTTAGAGGTTCTATGAGCAGTGGCAACTTGATGTTCCACCTACACCAATAGAAGGGGTTATTTCTATGCTGACCACCTATGCTTGCAATAGAGAACCTATACTTTCCAGCAGGGGTTACCCTAAGACATGAATATTAGTTATGGGTTCCTGGGAGGTAAAACGATTGAGGAAGACTAAGGTAACTCCCTGCAAAGTCTACAAATCTACCTAATGCATTTTCCTGAGATGGGGTGACAATGATGCTGTGCACCGCTCCTGAATCAGAGATGCCAGTCTCATGTAGGCTGTGCCTGCTTGGAGTACAGTGGGATGGCAAAATTATTGGAATAGTTGTGGCTATTATCCTTGTGTCAAGCCTGTAGTTTGCCAGTCAACTCTTGACCACACTTCTGCCACTGTGTTCTGGAATGCCAGTGCTATTTGTTGCTGAAACTATCCTACTGTGATCTGGAGGGAGATTGCATGAGACACAAGGAAAGTAGGAAGTTAGTAAAGAAAGGTTCAAGTTTACTTTATGGGGGCTGTCCACCACATAGTAACTGAACATGTGACTTGTTTAGAATCATACAGGAGCCCTTAGTTTACTTGCAATAAACTTTTTTGTTTCTTTAGAACGTAGAAGGAAACATGGACTGGGCTGATAAAACTACAAGATTTACAAGACAATATTGGTTTTCAGGCAGGATCAATAAATAGTTTTTTTCACTTACCAAAGAGACATAACGCAATTCTTTGAATTGTATATTTACCAGACTAAAATGTAACTAAAGAGAAGTGTACTTACACTTTAATTATCCTTGTTTTCCTTTTTTCCCCATCCTCAATTCACAACAGTAATTTTAACTTTAAAAACTGCGCTTTAATTAAACGCCAGGAACAACTCTGTCGTTCCCATAATGGATAAAGAGAGAGCTGAGAAACGCGACGGCATCATTGTCTTCATTTGTAAATAACATATTGCAGCCAACTGTTTCTTAATTGCCCAGCCTGTTGATAAATAATCCAGCCCTGCTGCTCGCCACAGACAATTTGCTTTGGATCAGACTCGGCAATTCAAATAACACTAATTATTTATGATTTTATGATGTTAAAATGAATATTAAATGAAAGAAAATTCCCAAGGATTACTCGGATGGCGGCTAAGTACATAACGTTTTGTACAGATGGTCGGATGGCTCATTTCGGCTTCAGCACCGCGTATGTCTCCTTGAAGGATTCCGACAGAAGACAGGCCTATCTTTGAATTTTTCATTAAAGCAGACGTCTTGAAATATGAATTCCTTTTATGTTTCTGCGAGTTTTGGGGCATAAGAATCCTCGGTGTATAAATCATACAGTGGTACGTGTCACCAAGACTTGTGAATATTCCCGCACTGTTATTTTATCCTAAGTAGAGCCCCATTGATTATCAAATTCAGCGGAGAGTATTTTACGATCATACATCTCCATTAGCGCCGGGTCTGACTGTCAAAGATTTTTCTGGTTAAGCCTGCATTATGTATTAGCCACCCCATCTTTTGCAATACAAAAGTTTGATACGTGTGAAACTGGTATTATGTATTATGTATTAACTTTCTTATCTCACTGTATGTAAAAATAGGAGACGTGACTCTGTGTCACAAGGACCCGTGCCACCAATTCTTATATATTTAATTTTTTTTTCTCTTTTCTATCCACAGACAGCCTACTTCATTATGAAGATGAATTTCTACAATGACATGGCTGTCAGGGTAAATATCTCCTCTCTTGTTATACAGATGAAAAGTCAATTGTGATCTGAATTTGCTTTTAATAATAGAAGTAAACTAGACTAATGCACAGACAACGGTGAAAGGGGAACACGCAGCTCTGGGTACAAAGTAACAGGAGAGACTTCTGGGACTGTAAAATATGCATTATTTGGAGATTAGTTTAAATATATGTAAGCCTTAAATATAATTTACAATATGTTTGGCATCATGCCTCGTTGAATATATTTTTCTTGAAGCGGAAATAAAGTTCCACTTTTAGGAATCCATGATCAGGTAGGTCATTATTGCAGAAAGGGACAGATGATGTTCTGCAAAAATCCCTCCTACCTGTCTGATCACATACGGCACAGATCTGTGCATTAGCTTGGATTGTCAGGATACCCTGCAATCCCTGCACTTGCCAGGAATGAATGAACTTCCTCACCCCTTAGCAGGAGTTACGTAATTCTGGCCAATCAGGATGGCCAAAGATCATTTACCCAAAGTGCAGAAAGAGGAAGGCGGGTCCCTGCAAGGGAAAAGGGATATGTGAGTTACACAGGTTTAGTCTGGCTTTAACTAAGTAATAGCAGCACCTTTGGTCATTGGTCTGACTGTCTGATATGCACACCCTGCATGAAATTGTCTCCCCATATGTAGGGAAATGTATTGGTGTCAATGGGTACTAGTCAGGCTTCATCATGTTAGCCAAAGGGCACAAGCAATCAGACTACAGTTGGGGAAATTATGGAATGTATGTATATTTCCCAAAGCTTTCTTCTCCTCTAATCTTCTCCTCTCTGAAATTATTGAGGGCCAGAAAGGATGGGATTACGCTGTTGGAAACATTGCCTTGGGGTCCCCACTTAGCTCTGGTTCTCATAGTACTCAATGTTCTTGTTATGGCAATACCTGTGCAGTAGCTAAATTTAAACATTTTTGGAGAGATCTGTACTCAAACCAAGAAATTACAAAAAAAAAAGTTGCAAAATAAATTCAAAAAGGGTCCACCTTAGTGAACCACCTGGTTGTCCTGGAAACTCACCAGGAAGCTGGGGAGTAAAAGTAGTTCCCTCTTAATTGTTAGAAAATTATGTGTTTTGTTAAAATATTTACCCTAATCTTTTCTTTTGGGGACAACTGTAACATTTTAGATTTTCCATTACATTCTGCCTCAAAAACAATAGTTACCAGAAAAGCAGAGAGGGTAAGGCAGACAGCAACAAACACCTAAAAAAAAAAGTTTTATTACTTCCCTATTCTACCCCATAATTTCTATTTACAGACTGGGTAACCATGGTATTCCCATCAAAATTGATCTCAGATATAATGATAAAAATGATTGTAATACTGAAGGAATGTCAAATAAGTGGATGGAACATCAAATATCTGTAGTTGATTGGAGGGATTAATTTATTTATTGTAAAATGTTGTGTATGCCTCTCATTCCTCTTACTTTTTATCCCACATCAGGAAAATTTTTGTTAATAAGATAAATTATAACTGTCATTGAAATAGGTGTTCCCATTAAAAAAAATTCCCCACACTTTTGAATTACTTTCAATTTATGTGAAAGTCAAGCAGGGAATATCTTTTTTGAGATTGTAAAGGCTATGTTTACACTGACCATGAGGTTGTGGTGTATTTACTGCTTCCTCATGCCAGAGAACCGCCTGTCTCTTGGGAGATGTGAACTGGTGCCCAAAACTGGACTGCATATTCCAGATGTGCTCTGCTTTGTACAGGGGCAGGATTATGTCTCCATCTCTGCAGTCTATTCATCCTTTAATACAAGAAGGCACTTTAGATATTGCAGCTTGGCATTGCATGCTAGTATTTGGTCCATGATCTACCAGAACCCCCAGATCCTTTTCCATTCCTGACTCCCCCAAATGTATTCCCCCTAGACAGTATGAAGCATGCATGTTAGCTCCCAAGTGCATAATTTTATTTATCTATATTAAATGTCATTTGCCACTTGGCTGCCCAATCAAACACTACATCCAGGTCCCTGTAGATTATAGACATCCTGTATGGACATAATTCCATTACATAGTTTGGTGTCATCTGCAAACACAGAAATGGTACTTGTACTACTGGTACTACTTGTGATCCCAAACTCTATATCATTTATAAAGATGTTAAACAGTAAAGGTCCCAACACTGAACTCTGGGGTACACCACTAATACCCTTAGACCATTCAGAGTATGAATCATTAAATACAACTCTCTAGATGCAAACTATAAGCCAGTTCTCTATCCATTTACAGATTGACTTTTCTAAACCTAATTGCACCAACTTGCATATTAACCGTCTGTGGGGTACAGTGTCAAATGCTTTAGCAAAGTCCAAGTACACTGTATCAACTGCTATTCTACTGTCTGCCTGTTTACTTACTTCCTCATAAAAAGAGAGTAAATTTGTTTGACAACTTCGGTCTTTCTTGAAGCCATGCTGACTATCACTTATATTATTATTTTCCTAAAGCTCTATAAGGCTAGAGAGAATACACTATCATGAGTGAAGCTGGGTTATCCAGCAAACCTAAAATGGATTACTTCAAAATCATTTGCTATGTGCTAGCAAATGTTTTGAATCCTGGACCAGATCCATTCCAGGTTTGCTGGATCACCCGGCTTCCCTGATGAAAGTGTATCCTCTCCAGCCTTGGAAAGCTTCAATAAATCAAGCTCACACTGTTCTATGCAGATTAGAAATGCTCTTTTTGATATTTGACGCTCCAATGTGATCTTCCAGCACCTCTTGAATTGCTGCATTTCTTAGTAGGTATGTTACCCCCAAACCATAAAGGTTGCCTTGTTTCTGGGGGTCACAGCCGACTTGGCATTGGGAAGTTTTTATTACAACACAGAGACGATTGGGCACCTTATTTAGCCTATTTATTAGCACTTGCTTCTCCTTACATTGTGTTTCCTTTTACAGATTTACTTTAGATAGACTTGGTGCTATTTTTAATAAAATAAAGTCCATTCTAGAAGATAATCAACAAATCCAGCTCTCTGAAACCTTCTTCTGATGAAAAAAAAGATATTGGCTAGACTCAGAGTAAAGTGTGTCCTTTGCTTTCAACTCAAATGTATCAGATTGCTGCAAACTAGACTGCAACATTGATTTCCAGTACTAGCTCCCAAAATAGTAAACACATTTAAATTGATAGGACATCTGGGTAAAGGGGATATATTAGAAAGAGACAGGCATATAATATAATGCTCCTTGAGGAGAAAATATGCCCTACTTACAGCAGAACTTTTTTATGATTTCAAGTAAGAATTTCTATTTTATTATATGTGCCTGCTGTTGTACTAATTACAATCATTGATTTCAGATTTAGTAGACCTGGGCCCATCCACCAACAATAGATTACCTGGTTCCTTTGTAGCTTGGGGAAATGTTGTGCATCTGCCCAGTAGTTGCATCTTCTACAAGGTGGTCTTGCTTTATCTCATTCTGTGTTGTTGCAATGGTGCTGGGTCAAGTAGGGAACAATGATGTCCCTAGTTGAGTCCTTCTGGGAAAGAGCAGGGTCCTCTCCTTCTCCTGTGTCACTGTCATTTGCAACCTCTATTTAATGTACAGCCCTGCATAATATGTTGGCGCTATATAAATACTGTTTAATGATAATATTAGTCTTCCAGCAAGACTACTTACAAAAACAAAATGGCTTTCAGGAGGGAGAGCTTTCCTGATTGATGTAAAAGTGTCAAGTACCAGAGATTGGTGTTCAAAAGTGTGAAAATGTTTCTTTTTAGCTCCTTTTTATTTAATGCTTTCGAACATTCTAATGTGGTTTAGGAGTCTCAAAATGACCCATTATTTTAGGGTTTATGAAACTGGCATCCACAGGACTGCTGTAACAGGAGTGGATGACAACCCGGAGTGGCTGGTGGGTATCAACATAAACTGCTGTTGAATAGTACTAATATGATACGAAGACCCGATACAGTATACAACTGCAGAATCACATGTTATGCTTACACCAGCCATCGGCCGTTTTGAGCTTCATTTATAGACCAGGTGTACATGTAAGCTCTTCAGGGCAGGGTCCTCTCCTTCTCCTGTGTCACTGTCTGTATCCGTCTGTCATTTGCAAGCCCTATTTATTGTACAACACTGCGTAATATGATGGCGCTATATAAATCCTTTTAATATTATTAATAACAATAATAAGGGTCAATGGCTGCCCAATGGCCAAGAGGAGAACCCAGAAATGGCAAGGACAATGGTGGCAGCAAATAATAGAGCAGCGGAGTCTGGACCTGTTATCTATGGAGAGGGGTGTACTAGGTAAGTGCACCTAATGTACAGTCATACTGGGTATACGTGCAGATTATGGTAAGCCCCCCCCCCCATCACAACCACTACCATAGACCTTGAGAATTTTGTTCTGCTCATGCCCATAGGATCAGCCAGGTGGACAGCCTCCATATTGCTGTCAGTTTAGGTTTCCTAAAACACTGTAAAAAGTAATCATAAAATATGAACTCCAAGCATGCCACAAATAGAAAAAGAAAATGTGGTTTATACATAAATCAAAGTGAAAATATGGTCATTAAAATAATATGGCATTTTGTAAACACTGTGATGTTTCCCTTAATTTTGCATATTCATATGAGATAAGAATTGTTCTTTGCAATTGTTCTCCTCTAAGATATACTTCATTGATAGCTTTCATTTTTCTTACTAACCCACCCCCATACATAAACCTGTATTATCAGCAGAACTGACTTTCTTCTTTTATTATTATTATTATTATTATTAATAATATTATTAATAATAATAATAATAATATTAATAAACTGTATTTGTAAAGTGTTACCATATTGCACAGCGCTGTACATTAAATGGGGGTTGCACATGGCAGACAGATACAGACAGTGACACAGGAGGAGGAGAGGACCCTGCGCAGAGGAGCTTACAGTCTAGGAGGTGGGAGAAGTAGCACACAATAGGAGGGGAGATATGGAGTGGTGGGAAGTAGTGAGAGTTTTAAGAGACAGAAGAAGACGGGTAGTCTTAAAAAAGATGGGTTTAAATGTGCAGAAACTATTAGCAAGCCGAATAGGACGAGGAAGACCATTGCAGAGAGTGAAGGCAGCGCTAAAAAAATCTTGGAGCCATGCATGTGACGAGGTTTTGACTGAGGAAGTCATTAGTCTCTATTAGGATATGTTTGATACTTTTAGGGCACTTTAATCATGACTAAAACACTTCTTTATTGTCCAGTTTTACAAATCTTCTTCACTTTTATGCTTTCATTATCACTAAATTTTAAAAGTAGCTATGACTTCAAAAGGAGCCGTCATGGTTTTAAAACAAACTCCATACATTCCCATTGTGGTTTATGGTGTTCTCCATTTTCTAAGTGGCAATGCCCAATATGGTAATCTAAAAAATGTCAATCAGGATGATTGCCAGATTATAAATATGGTGGATGGGGCAGTAAAACTCAAAAGTGATGGTAATTATAAATGTGGGGATGTTTTCTGGGGTTCAATGAAAACTTAAATAGGGCAAACTGAAATACGTTATTATTTGTGTACCTATTCAGACATCAAGCTTGTAATGTAATCTGTCATCTCACAATGATATATATATATATATATATATATATATATATATATATATATATATATCTTTATATTGTCCCCGAAGAATAAACTTTTCATTGACTTGTTACAGAAATCACACTCTTTTTCAGTTTCTACACCTGGAGTATGTGGTCCTTGCTACGACCCTGACCTCTGCAGATACGTTATTAGCACTACAATAATAGCTTACTTGTGTTGAGTTCCTCCAGTTGTTATTTTGGAACAAACATGTTTCCATTTTATGAAGCATGTTTTTTTTTTCTCTTTCCTAACAAAGATTTATTGTGGACGGTGCCAGAAAAATCCCACTTGCCATTTATCTTTTGGTGCCCACATATCTCTCCTACGGAGTTTCATGGCAGTGATGCAGTACAGGATATTTTTCCAGACCTCTCTCTTTTTATCTTATTGGAAGTGCAATAAAACTACTTGTAGTGTTTTTGACCTTCTCTGCCACGAGTTACTTCTTCACCGGCTCGACAATTGTTTTTATTCTTTTGTCCATCTGCGGTAACGGTGACAACTCCACATTGCGTTCATTTTATTTTGTATATAAAATATTAGATTTAAAGGTTCTCTGATTTAATCCAGTATGTTTTTTTATCAATCAGTTTGAAAGAAGTTGCTGCATGTTTTGATATGCCATATTTTTTAATCTGATTTTATCTAGAGAAGAGTCAAAGTGGCATTTGGCTGCGTGTAAATTAGATATTAGGAATTGTGTATTTATAAAGCGGCGAATCTGACAACCACCATTCTCCGGTGGAGAATCTTTCAGCTCCATGTGTTTTTGATGGCAGTGATTGATTCAGCTCCAGGGCATGCTTGATGAATGTCTGTTTCATGGCTTTATAAAAAGACCCCGAAGACTTTGTACACATTTTATTTGAAACACCTGGAATAGACTTATCTGGTATAAACTGACAGCCTAAATTAGCTTTAATAGAACCTAAACTAATGCTTCAAGTACAAATGCACTAAAAGCAAAGTGTTAAAATTATTATTTTTTATGAATTTAAAAAAAAACTTTCTAAAAACTATGGGACTTTTGTTTCCATAGAGGTTGGCACCTTACTCAGGTTTTTTATCTTCTCTTCATTCCTCCTGAAACAAATAATCATCCCATCTAAACTCTGTATCTGTTTAATTATTTCAGTATTTTTAGTGCTCGTGTGCCACTTACCTTTCTGACCTGATGGAAAAATAATCCTCTAGTCCCTCTCTTCGCTCCTCCAATGACCTACTAATGACTTCTTCACTCATAACCTTATCACACGCACGGCTCCAAGACTTTTCTAGAGCTGCCCCGACTCTCTGGAATGGTCTTTCTCGTCCTATTCAGCTTGCTCCTACTTTCTAAACATTTAAAAGAGCACTTGAAACCCATCTTTTCAAACTTGCCTGCCCATTTTCATTTGTCTTTTAAAACCCTCACTACTTACCCACCATTTCATATCCCCCCTCCTATTGTGTGATACTTCCACAACGTCTTAGATTGTAAGCTCTTCTGGTCAGGGTCCTCCTGTGTCACTGTCTGTATCTGTCTGTCATCTGCAACCCCTATTTAATGTACAGTGCTGTGTAATATGTTATACAGACAGTGACAGGGGACAGTGAGCAGGGGACCCTGCCCAAAAGAGCTTACAATCTAAGAGGTTTATAAATACTGTTTACTACTACTACTACTACTACTACTACTAATAATAATAATAATAATAATAATAATAATAAAACGGATTTGTACACATACAACAACCACCATATACTGTACTTTAAAAAATAATAAAAATGTTTACATAAATTGAAATCATTCAGGAAACAGAAAGATGAAAAGACAAAATATTTCTCAAAAGCCTTAAAGAATACAATTATTCATGTACAGCAACAATAATACTAATGCTCATTAATTAGACAGGCCGTAATTATCTTATTGGGAGCTCAGGTTTAGGAAAATATAAAGCTGGTACAGCAGTGGTACAAAGTGGAACAAAATATATATATATATATATATATATTAGTCGTATTCTGTTTTATTTTGTATAACTATCACTATGATAATAATACATTAATATGATATATTATGATATTGTATTAATGTATTATTATAATATGATAATGACAATAATACATACAGTATACATATAAAATGATTTTAGATTTAAACCGGAGCTAAACTTAAATAAAAAAATCCTACTTACCTTACTTATCCTATTCCTGCTGATCCCTCAATCTCTCCAGCGCTGTCCTCAATTCGGTCCCGAGCCATTCTGAAATCCTCCTTTGTCCCGGTGCTTCCAGGCGTCGCCATATTCTTCCTTCTTCTTTCTTCTTCTGGCAACATCACCTGATCTCGCTCGGCATTGTGGGAAAAGCCACTTCTGCACATGCTTGAGATTGGGCATGTGCAAAAGGACAGCCCAATGCCTCCTGGGATACATGACATATGTATTCCAGGAGACTGCAGGCTTCTCATTCATTCTCTACGACCACAGTAGAAAAAAAGAACAAAAAAAACTTTAAAAAGCTTTAAGAGCCATACTTTCAATGAAAAGCGAGTTGCAGATGGCTTATAATTTGGAGCCTCGTCTCTAAATTTTTAACAAAATAATTTTTTTATTGTTCATTCCTTTTTATGTATCCAGAAATATCTATGGCTGTTATTGCATGACTGTACAGTTGCATATAACATATGGTCATCTATGGGGCCTATATAATAAAATATTCTTCTAACAGTTCTGAATATGGTATATCACTTGTTTAATACATTTCCTAAACAATATTTTTCATTCTATTCTTATTTTACTTTAAAATCCGCTGTTCATGTTCCCAGGATAACGTTGTTATTTGTAGTGTTACCATTATTATTACATGCAGGTTTTTCGCAAGTTACTGCAGATTTTAACTTTTGCATAATTCAAAATATGTTTGCTAATTTCTAACAAGGTTTTATTCGCGGCGATTAAAGATGATTTTGTCTTAAAATATACCCTCAAGCAGTACAAATCTCATTTTCTACCAGTAAACTAAAATAGTCAAGCATTTTCCTGGACATAAAACATGCATTTAAAAAGCAATAAAAACTTCAACAGTTGTAAAATAAGATCGTCAAAATTTTTAATCACTGCTATTTTTCCTGCTTTTACATTTTTTAGAACAAAGAAGCAGAACTATAGAAAACTATTAAATATTAAATACCAGTTTAACACTTCCAGAAAATCTGTGATTTTAAAGCCAATCTCCAGCTAAAGTTGTTATTTTGGGAGTGAATAGGGAAGAGTTTAAATTTAAGCCTGAATCCAGGTAAATTACAAACTACCCTTGCAGGGGTTGCATGGTTGTTTTTTGTCTAGTGGTCGTTTGGCACTCGGGAATGGTTTTAGACAAAACAGGACCCAGAGCAAATACGAGGTGGTGTTCCCAAATGCACAGCTTCCAGCTACCTGCATCCCCTGCCGTTCCATCAGTTGGATATTGGAGAAGGGCCCCAGTCCCCTCATCTACCCAACCCAGCCAGGGTAGCCAAAGGAAGGACATTAATCTACCTTCACCCCTTACTCCTGCAGACTTCCTTCTCATCCTTCCTTCTCTTGTGCAACCGGACACCAAAGCCTCCTCTCTAAAGCGCTTTACCCCTTATCCTTACAATATAAGACCTAGTAGTCCTGCATTGTAAGTGGGAAATCCAAAAGCCACCCTTAACCTAGAGAGGGGCAACATGTTCCATAAGCTTGAATCGAACATTGTTCCTGCACCTTAATCAGGTGGGCCACCTCCCCAACCCCTCGTGTGTGCCTAACTTGTCCAATAGCTGCAGTCTCTCGTGCTGTCTGCAGTCCAGTCAGTATATATCTAGTAATAGCCTGTTTGCAACTGTGGACTATATATAGGCATAAATGGAACATTGGTGCTATAGTATGGGTTTGTCCTATTCAAGTCAATTGGAGATTAGTGTGCAGGCAGCCCAGCACTATATTTTTACCAAGCAAGCTTCCGACACCATTTGAGGCTGTAGGCATTAGAAGAAGTAACTATGTACCTGGGGGGTGTCACACCTGAATTTATCGAGAGGTGTGAATAAAGGTTCTGGGGGAATCTTTTTGAAAAACGTAGACTTCAGTACTTTAACATAAATTACATAAAAATAGCAGCACAAATAATCTAGCTTTTTTTAAATACAAATAAAATGAATAATACTTGCCACTGTCGCCTTTTCATTGTCATCACCATTCTTACTATAGTATAACTATTCTTTATTAAATTTGCTAGGAGAATAGAGATATCACGATGATAACATGACAATACCCCAGTGAACCTGGTTAAACAATAAAGTGATCTCCGAGTTATATATTTTGTGTGGAGCTTCTCTTGCTGTTGTCAGCTCCCTCGACTCTACTTAACACTGGCCCAAATTTACATTTTTATAACCATAGCCCTACAGAACCCTAAATCAGACCCATAATATCAAGACTTTATTTGGCTATTATGTGAACTAACATCTTAATGTAGTAATTAGTCTATCAAACCACAGGACCAAAAAAAAACCTCTTGTTAAAAAACAAAATAATCTTTTGTAGGCACAGCCAGATTTAATATATGACCTTTCCTGCCATTTGTTTTAGAGCTTAGAATAAATATTATTTATAAGACAATGTACACTGATGTGTTACCTAATGAGGAACACGCATCACCAATTTGACTAGCGGAAGAAATTGTTTGGAAACAGATGGTTAACAAGCAGTAATCTATGGAGTTCACAGTCAAAATGTAGAAAACTGGTTTGTGCTAATCAAAGGCAAGAACTGTACACAAACTGACTGCAGAGATCACCAGGTGGAAATGTTTTTACTATTTACTTATGATTATTATTTATTATTTGTATGTATATTGTGCCAACATATTACGCAGAGCTTTTAAAGACCATTGTCATGTGTCTGATGTCCCTCTGATAGTCATATGTCCTTACCACAGTCTAAGGAGAATTTTGAGGGGAAGCCGCTTAACCTAACGGTATTTTTTTGGGGATGTGAAAAGATACCCACAGAAACAGGGGGTGAACATACAAACCTATTGCAGATAGTGCACTGACTGTGACCCTTGTGCTGCAAAGGCAAGAGTGATAGCCATTGAGCAAACAATTGTCACAGATCTATTTTTTTTTTCAAAATCATTTTTTAACATTTCTTTGCATGTGATTGGGTATTATTTGCAAAGTAAATCTTTACCACATTCAGTAAGCATTCAGGGTGATAATTCACTTTGCTAAGTGAACATCCCAAATCCCTTAGGTAAACTAACCCCAGTGTTTGAGGTTAGGCAATTGACGGAGCTGTTCTCAGCTACTCCAGTGAATTGGCTAAGCTAAATTAGGGGACATGGATACATATTTCATGTTTAGACCTGAAAATATAATAATTAAATAATAAAACTCAATTCAGTTCTTGCATATGCCTTATAGAGCGTCAGTTTATACAGCAGTGAATCTGACAATAACTAAAGCATTTCTTGGTAAACAAAATTCTAGGTCCATGTGTTTCAATAGCAGTGATTGATTCACTGCCATGGAATGTGACCATAAAATGTCAGATTCACTGATTTTAAAATAGACCCAATTTTAATTTAGGGTGTTTCTTTATCTTTGATGTTTTTTTGTGTATAAACCAATGCCAAACATTAAAGAACAGTCTGAAAAACTTTAGTTTATGCACAATTTCCTCCCATCACCTTTGAGAGAAAGGCATATTTCTATCCCATTCCCCTGTGAACTTTGACAATGCAGCACAGGCCATAGTATTCCTGGTATGTCCATTTTTTAGCTCTCAATTGCATCTCCAGTTATAAATACAGATCTGTGAACTCAGGCCAGTATGGGTAGGCATACAATCCAGAACCTACCAAACATCATATCTGACCTCTTTAAAATTGGTAATAAATAAATAAACATCGAGTAATATCAAGGACAAAAGCTAATAAAGCATGTCCAGCGTTAGATTTGTTTTTCTGTTTTTGGAAAGAATGAATTAAAAACTATAGTTGAAGATGTAATCATCGATTTGTTCTAAAATGAGTTTCTGACTCAAACCCATTAGAAGTGGGGCTTTGTATATTTTAAGGACAATAGCAGTACCAACGTATCAATTAAAAAAATTCCTCTCTCCATATTCGACTATGGCCATCTTCGTCAATATAAAACACGCACTTATGATTTCACTGACGAGCTGTCTACCAATACAATAATTGACTATCTGCCATTGTTGAAGGTCTACCTGACCTTTCATAGTCACAACAGACATTGGGAATCTGCTGATGGTGCAGTTATCTCCCAATTTTTCAAGCATAAATCATTTTCCTACTAACGCCCAAGAACCATACCTGGCAAGCAAAAAAAAGGTAATTAATAGTTCTCCTTTAAATCCTGATTTGTAAAGCTTGAGTGCTTTCACTGACATGAACTTACTGTAGGTAAATCTGAAACTGTTAATCAAGATTTTTTTGAAGAACCGTGACATCCGTATTTGATGTTGACCATCAAGAGTCACAAAGACAGAGGAACCAGGTTAAAATCCATTATTTGTAAGGGTATTATTACTGTAGAGTTAGCACGAAAAAAAAAAGCTCTTACAATCGCCAATATAATATGTTTTTACCACGATTCATTTGGGCACTCTTATTATTTAACATGCATTATACAAACGACATTGAGGAGAGAACAGTGAATAATGTTTCAATTTGCGTAGATGATAGTAAATTATGTGTCAGGGTAAATACAGGGGAGGATGTAAATTGATTACAGAAGGACACGTAAAGCCTGGAAAATTGAGCAACTAAGGTGCAGATGAGTTTCCCGCCCGTAGATAAATGGCCTGCACAGCACTTGGGTAGGAAGATTCTTAAGCGGAATATTACCTAAATTGGATTGAAACAAATAGCTATTCTGAAGAAAGGGACCTTGGGATTTCATAGATAATAAACTGAAAATGTCTAGTTGACACAGGGCCTGGCCTCTGAATGTTTCTAAATAGCAAACAGGTATCGAATTCAAGACCACCATGTTGTTTTGATTGGTGGCTTTGTTGGTAGCCCTACCTATAGAGACAATGGCTGACATCTTTCCTTTTTTTGATGTTCATCCATTACCCCAATAAGAACCTGTGGTCCTCAATTGTCAGTATAGATGTCCTATACAGTTGTGTTGGCGATCATGTATTATCACTTTTATTTTTTATGTGGCCTAACAGCAAAAATTGTTTTTGATTTTAGCTGGATTTTAGCACCAATGAACATAGGAGACTTTATTTGCTATCAAAGTCATTACATTACCCCTATTCCTCTTTAGTGGGCTCTCCAAAGCTGGAGAGTATACACTTTCATCAGTAAAGCTGGGTGACACAGCAAATCTGGAATGGATTTGGTCCAGGACTGAAAACATTTTCTAACAAATATCAAAAAACTTTTAAGAAATCCATTCCAGGTTTGCTTGATTGCTCAGCTTTACTAATGAAAGTGTATCCTCTCCAACCTTTGGGAGTTTTATTACATCAGGCCCAATGTGTTCATCTGCTCTTCCCTATAGAAGAATATCCCTTTACAGAAAAAACTAAACTCTGGGCAAATGAAAATTATAGAACCTAAGTGATCTACCTGGTATTGATTTCTTAAAAATCATTTGCTATTAGTTGGTAAATGTTTTCAATCCTGGACCAGGTCCTTTCAGGTTTGCTGGATGACCAAGGTTCACCTATGATAGTCTATCTTAGATAGCTTTAATAAATCAGGCCCATTAATTATTTGCCTTTAAGGCCAGCGTAACTTTAGTGTGCACTGTTTGTGGAGCTCCAGATGGCACTGATATCCAAAAGTTTGAGTGTTTCAAATAAAATACCCCACTCGCCCCCATGGTTTATTTTGCTTATTCTGATCGTTCATCTTCTTCTCTTACAGCAAAGTTGCAAATTAATTTCATCCACAAAGTGACAGTAGCATCATTCAGAGACAGGGTCCACTTCCTTTTACCGAAATGTTGGCTTGATGTGTCACACACGTTTGACATAGATCAGCCCCTGCGACAACCTCTTGTAATAAACTGATGATGTTACCGTCTGATCACTTTGGATAGGAGACTGGGAAAATGTTTTATCAGGTAGCAGCAGACTGATGACATTATTTCAGCTTAGGTAGAATCACTGAACTTGAGATTAAACAATACATTTAATTATACCTTATATTTTGTGATATGTTATCTTGCAGATTTTAAAAGTATCTAAGGACACACCTAAAAAAGATGGACTATGATAGGGACATTAAACTATATTGTTCTTCAGGAGTATGCTCTGATATGTACTGTTCAATGTTCTCTACAAAGTATTCTGCTCTCTACAAAGTGCTCTGACTACAAATTTTCCCTAATCACATCTGTTTTTTATAGATACAGAAGATGTGGAGGGGTTACTATGTCCGGAAGTATGTGCACAATTATTATGCACTGAAGAAGTATCTGGAAGGTGTGGCCATTAAGAACAGTTTAGTAAGGTATGAACGTTCACAAACATTAACCAATCAAGTTGAAGCCCCTAACACATTTCAAACTAAACCTGTCAGGGAATTCAAACTGAGAATATCATGAAAACATGCACAAGCAAATATAGGATATCCAGCAAAAAAATAAAATTCAAAGCAAGCCTTTGTTATGAAATCATGACCCACACTTTAAGAAAAAAATCCACTTTTGGTAAAAATACCTAAGCTGCCATATTCCCTATGGGCTGCATAAAAAAAAACTTTGGCTTCTAAGAAAACTTCCAGTAGAGGAAGCATTTGGGAAATGCAACTTAAGTGAAAGTTCTGTTGTTCTGATCCAGAACATAGTTATTCTACCTAGTGCAGGCCACAGATGCATGCACAACTACTTGCCAATCCACAACCTTCCAACAGCTGTGGCTTTGTTTACATGCTTTTTATCAGTTGTCTGACTACAGGGTGTCCCCAGATCAGGAGATCACCTTTTCATTACCCTATTCATTTTGTCCTGTTCATCTCTATGATACAGAGGCTATAAACTAAGCCACAGCTTGGAGTGGACTACTTAGCGATGTTAATTGATAGTCTGAAATCAGAAGAATAACCATGGCTTCCTCCATAGATACACTGAAGAGTAAGCTTAGCCGCCATA
Organism: Pyxicephalus adspersus; assembly: GCF_032062135.1. Taxonomy (NCBI): domain Eukaryota; kingdom Metazoa; phylum Chordata; class Amphibia; order Anura; family Pyxicephalidae; genus Pyxicephalus; species Pyxicephalus adspersus. The sequence goes on from NC_092861.1 coordinate 144,470,077, forward strand.
TAACATAAAGTGTGGTACTTGCAGGGGCACTGGATTAGATACAGTTTAAATTGTCAGTCACTTTGTAATGCATAACCCTTCTTTCATCTTCCTATAGCCTTCTGTAGTCATGACAAGGCCCCCCAAAAAAGCCACAAACTACAGGCAATGTTGGTTGTTTTAGGAGGGTGATAATAATTGAATGCATGTTTTATTAAATAGTAACACAGAAGTTGGAATAAGGGCAGGTTCACACCTGCCTGGGATGGAATGATTCCACTCGGTTCCCTGCGGCTGGCACCTTGCTGGACACTGGCACTGCAGTGCTGGTTCTTAAAGAACCAACGTCTGCAGGTTTCACAGGTGGTGGCAGTCTGCGTTATTAGTACCACGGAGAGGCAACAGTTCCTGACGCAATGAAGCTGTAAACACATAGGTGAAACTAGCCTGATCATTTATTGCACAGAACTTTGATCAATAAGTTCACAGAACTCAAATCACTAATAAAGCAAAATAAGATCAGTAAATAAACAGAATTTAACAACTGAATACTCTTAGCCTACTACTTAAACCAGGCTTGGGATGATTTGAGCATTACTCTTATTATACATTGCGGGACAATACACTAATCATTCATACTACACTAATAAAGCTCTCCAAGGCTAAAGAGGATTCACATTCTTTAGTTAAGCTGGGTGATCCAGCAAACCTGGAACGGATTTCTTAAAAGTCATTTGCTATTTGTTAACAAATGTTTTCAACCCTGGACCAGATCCAGGATCACCCAGGTTCACTGAAAGTGTATCCTCTGCAGCCTTGGAGAGCTTTAATAAATCAGGCCAAAAGATTTAAACCAATTGCAGTCCATAAAGAAGCATGGTTGTAAGATTTCTAACGCATGAACAGCACTTGAGTAAAATGCACAACACATCACAGCACACCACCATGCAAAACAGTATGAGCTGTGGCGTGTCACATTGCCAAAAAATGTTATGAATCTTATGGATCTCTGTTAAAGATCTGTTATGGTGCATTGACCCCCATTCATATTATTCCCACGCCCATTCATATTAAGTTCTTTATTAACTGCAGCACAGTCGATGAAACACATGTTGATAAGCATGCACTTCATGTGCAACAACGGATCACTGGTGGGAATGCAGTCTGTATAAGTCCCTAAGCATCTCTTTGTGGTCTCATAAATATAGCATTTAAAGTGTGTTGTGATATCCATTGATCCTGCAAGGATTCTTGTTCCTATGCTCTCTGTTTCCAAGTTCTATCATTTAGCATTATTTCCATCCCTCTGTTATAAATATGTCCTGATGGAGATGAGGTCTTTTGTAGTCGTACTATAAGGAGCTCCCTCATGGATACAGTACAGTAAATGAGCGTTGTCAACCTAGGACAGAAAGTTTTTACTGTCAGAATCACCAGGTAAGAACAAAGTTCAAAGTACTGGTGTCCAAATTCTGCTTGTCAAGGGTGCAGATTTCTAAATAGAAAGTCACACTAGCTAGTCAAATTTGGTGCAGTTTCATTAAACTCAGACATATTATTGGCTGTCAGAAATGCATTGTTCTGCTGTCCATCCTCATTTAACTATCCCATAAGATCTCTTAATGAAGTTAAACCCCAAGTTCATGCCAATAATTCTGTGGCAAGAGTTTGTGCGGCATAACAATTCATCACTTGTCAGGGAGGCACTTTTAGTTTATCCATTTAATAAGGGCATCCTCTTGCTCGCTTAATTAGAAGTGAACAGTTTGCATATTTACTAAATGCGGAGTGTCATTGCCACCACGGCCTATTGCCTGCATGAATTATTTCTCTATCTGCAATAAACAGCTGGGTAATTATTACCGCTATAATCAGATAAATTCCCTCTGTAAGGCTTTCTTACATGGTAATTCTTTGAACTCATCCGGCGCTCAAGAAAATTTATGAACTCCAGTATCTTGACCACTTTCTCACTGACTGCCGTCCCTGTCTTCCTTCTCAAGGACACGGAAAGCCGTAAACAGTTTGTAAACACAGAGAACCACCAGTGCAAGCACAGAATCTATTGCTGCTTTTTATTTATAGTCAATTATTATTCATAGTGAATTCTGAGTAATCTCCAGCAACAAATAATGCAAACAATACAATTTACTACAGTTGGTCTCAAAATGTAAAAACAAAAAATCAGTGTCGTTGTCTCCTCTTGACTGACATTTTCATTTTCAACTGACTTTGATCTTTAGTATGGATCTTATGCTGGCCAAACACAATCCAAACACAATTCAGTATGATTGTGCGGTCTATGTTTTGCAACAGCTACAAAAATATATGGACAACCCTCCAAATAAGGATAAGTTTAGGTGTGAATGGTACAGGTAAATGCTTCATAGAAACATTAGCCAGCTGTGCTCTTTCAACTTTGTAGTGATGGTTTAGGAAGGGCACTTTTTTTGATCCAGCATGACTATGCCCCTGTACACAAAGGGATTGATTTATGAAGGCACTCCAAGGCTGGAGAGGATACACTTTCATCAGTGAAGTTGGGTTATCCAGGAATGGATCTGGGCCAGGTTTGAAAACAGTTCCTAACAAATAGCATATGAGATTTAAGAAATCCATTCCATGTTTGCTGGATCACCCAGATTCACTGATGAAAGTGCATCCTCTCCAGCTTTGGAGAGCTTTCATAAATCAGGAACAAAGTCAGCTTTACAGTAACGTGAATTGATAGGTTGGAGGAACTCAAGTGGATTGCACAAACATCAACCCCACTGAACACCTTAGAGAGGAATGGGAATTTTGTGTCTGTTATAGCCACAAAGGGGATCAACTTTTTATTTATGATTTTTAAATATAATGCCCAACATACAAGTTGTCGCAGTCAGGTTTGCTCTACAGCAGCTTTTCTCAACCAGGATTCCTTGAGCATTGAGCAGTTTGAGCCACTCAGTTCAGTTACCACTTATTATCTTACTTAATGCACCAAATATCTATCTGAATATCTGTAAGGGTGACATTCTTCCCAAACAATGTAAGAGGCATTCATTCCATTGACAGCCAAGCTAATGTACCATGCATTGGGCATATCATAAACAGTGTTTTCTTCTTACATTTTTTCCAACCTGGGTGAGTGGAAGCTGTAGGCAGGTGGTGGCTTCTTTATTATGATCTAGCTTTTCAATAACCACCCAAAAACAGCCAGGTGGTTACTGAAAAGTACTGGGTGGTGCGCCCAGCTCAAAGGGGCTGGGGAGAACACTGATAAATATTGGCAGGGATTCCCTGAGACCTGAAAGGTATTTCAAGGTTTTCCCCACGTTAAAAAGTTTGAGAAAGGCAGCTCATTAATATATTAAAAGCAAGGTCAATATTGTGCACCACCAGTCTTTTGGGGTTGAATGTCTCCTAGCAGCATTCCACCCACTCGCAGTTGGCCCAGGGCAGCAGTGATATACCATCCTGGAGTATGCAGCAAAATGTTGCAGAGAATAGCATTCATATCACTAGAAATAGATATGTGGTGAAAGAAACATGTGAATGGAGAGAGGGGTTGCTCCGTGGGGGAGAGGTGATCTGTAGGGGGGTTCCCAGCTGAAAGTTAGGCCAATAAGGGTATATCATTTATAAATTGTGTACTGAGCACAAGGAAACACAATACAGCACCTCACTATACCATATGTAAAATGCAATTTTACAAATGATGTAACATTCTTATTGCAACATAATGCCAGCATTTATTAGGTATCAGTGCTAACCCACTGGTTGACTTATCACTGGGAGGTGCTCTTAAATTTGACAGATGATTAATCCATGTATGAGCTTGTTAAATTCCTTGGAGGTGTCATTATTATTTAGTAAACTAGGTCCCTCCAACCAAAGTTAGAAGAATCCTGCTGATACTTGGTTGTAGAGTAACAGTGAGATTAATTTCCCCTCAAGAGAACAGCTGACAACAAGCAGCCCTTGACTAGCTGTGAGTCAATTTATGTTACACAGGAGTTTCCAGATAATGAAATATAAATGAAGATGGGTTTACTGAACTTTGAAGGTGTTTTACTGCAATCTATTTAGTGACAAATAACCTGCTTAGTAATTGCCTAACAGCTTTCTCTGCACAAGGTAACTTTTTATTGTTTTGCAGCATTTAAGGGGTCACCAGGCCTAACATGCATGACAATGTATATGAAAGCTGCCTATGGAAGTTGGCAGACTTTGAGGTGCAAATGCTGGAAGTTTTTGATGTTTCTGAGATCATTCAGAATGAATTGTCAGGTGTATTTGAACTGGAGCTGACATCCTTCTGGCCTATAATGGCCCACTTCAAACTGCTTTTGCAATCACATACACCTGTATGGGGGGAAGTGGTTCTGACATGAACAAAATCCCATTGGCAATTGCCCTAAACTAGCCTTTCTCCACTAGGTCTACTCTAGAGATTATTGGGGTGCCCCAAGCAGTGGACAAATAATTTCCCACCTATGTATGTATTTCTTTTACTTCTAGATTTTACATTATCACACATTACAATGCATATTAATGTGCATAGGTGTGAACCCAGCCTTAATCATAAGTAAGGAATTCTTTCTAATCACCCCTAACATAAGAGGAATTATTGCTACCTATCCCCAATACAAAGGGTATTTTTCCTACTGACCTCCAATGTGGACATTGGGCTTTGAAGATAGAATATCATTAATGAACCTGTGTGATCCAGCAAATCTCATAAGGATTTCTTACAAATCCAGGTCATACATACCACTAACCATTACAGCAGAACTAAAGTACCACTTTTAAGAATCCATGGTTAGACAGATCATTGGCTACAAGACTTTTCTAGAGCTGCCTAAATTTCCTGGAATGGGTTTTCTCATCCTATTTGGCTTGCTCCTACTTTCTGCCCATTTAAAAGAGAACTCAAAACCCATTTCTTCAAACTTGCCTACCCGTCTTCTTCTGTCTTTTGAAACCGTCACTACATCCCACTATTCCATATCTCCCCTCCTATTGTGTTTTAATTCCCCCACCTACTAGATTGTAACCCCTCCTACCTACCTGATTGCACCAGCTTTCTGTCAAAAACCTGAACTGCGCATGCACAGAGTCAGCTTTAGTTAGCAGGTTACCCAGGTTCCTCCGCACATGCCAGGAATGAATAAACTTGCATGCAATCAAGGTGGCTGAAGATTGTCCACCAGAAGAGAAGAAAGAAGATGGCAGCACCCTGCGAGGGTTCGGGGACAGGTGAGTAACACAGGGTTTAGTTCTATTTTTAATGAAAAAAGCTTTGTTTCCACTGATCCCCAATGTAAGGGGACATCAGTGTAAGAGTGCCCCTCTCCCACTCCCCACCAAAGAGGCTTTCTCCCTTTGATCACCGATGTATGGAGTAAAGAAAATACACTCGAAAGATTTTAAAGTAGCACCAAGGAACAATTTTGAGCATTTTATTTTGCTGTTTTTAAGGCTTGCAATATTTGGTATCGATTTAACAAACACATTCTCATCTTTTAAACTCCCTAGCGGTAACCCCGAATGTGACTCGGGGTAGGAAAAGGTTGCTGAGAGCAACCCCGAGTCACACTCAGGGTAGGTAAACCTAGGTTTTCTTCTGTTTCCATTTCTTTTTTTATTTCACCCTTGCCTTTTAATGTTCTATTTATTTTTTAATTTTCATTCACTTTCTTATATTCTTTTTATTTTTATTATATCCTATTTTTTTCTTCTTTTAATTTTACCTGTACCCTTTTTTTTTTTCTTTTTTTTCTTTTCGTTTCTGCTTTTCCCTTTAATTATCCCTTCCTTTTTACTCTTTTCCATTCCATTCTCTTTTACTTTTCATTTTCCATTTTTTTTTTTGTTTCTTTTACTCTTTTACAATTTTCTTTTTTTTTCACGTCTTTTTACCTTGTTTCCATGTTTCCTTTTATTTAGAATGTTCTCTTTTTTTCCTCACTTCCTTTCCATTCTCCTTTTCTATTTCCTTTTTTCTTCTACCCTTTTCTTTTACCTTTTCTACATTTCCCTTTGTCATGCTCTCTAATTCTCCTTACAAAACAGAAGACAACTTGGCACATATGTCTCATTTAAAATGCCACTAATTCATAAACCTTTGTGGAAGTGGAACTTGAAAACATGTTGTACACCATCTGCAGTCTTTGAGGACCAGTTCTCAGTGGTACAAGACAGATTTCTAAGCACTGAGATGAGTCTGCTATTAAATATTTTCCCTCTAACTACTGTCAGGAACAAAGCTTTTTTTCCTTTACTGGACAGCTTTCTTCCTCTATAAACCTCACTAAAACCTACATTTATCTGATATTTTTCCACAGGCACAAACATAAGTGTCAAACTGCTTGTTTTTATTTGTAAAATATCTTTTAAAACGATTCCTCACAAATAAATCTCAAGGGCATTTCATGGGAATAACTCTTTAGCCCATGGGCATTATGAGATACTTGTCACACGTTATGCAGGACTATTGCAAGATTGTCATTTCATTTATTTTTCTACTTCCAGAGGTTGTTCTTATCGCTTTCTAAAAATGACCCAGCCCTTCAGATAATCAACCAGTAATTTCAGTTTGAACACTTATAGTTTGTGAGAACTGTGGGTTATATTTAACATAAAACAAACATTGACACCTAAAGTGGACCTCTCACCAAAATTTTTACTAGACAAACCTAAGTAAAATAAAAATTATCTTCTTTTATTTTGTTTAAAAAAAGGGGCAAAGCCTTTGGTGATTGGGAGTGCAGAGCCTCCTGGGATACCCTTGTCACGCATGCCTGGAGGTTTTTGGGGCTTTTTCCTACATTGGGAAAGAAAATGATGGCGATCTTACACATACGCAGTGAAGTGGGCACTCTTTTTTTCCCATTTACAGCAGGCTTCGTTACCTGAACTTGGGCCTGTGCAGCGAGAAGAAGATGACGGCGGCAGGATGAAGGAGGATTACAGGGCAGCGTGGGACCCAATCGAGGACATCATTTTTTCACCTTCACAGCCGGCTATGTCACTCAATCTTGCACCTGCGAAGAGGAAGAGGCATTCCAGGACGACGCAGGACCCGATCATGAGAAGGACCAGCGCCATCGAGGGACCTGCAGGATTAAAAGTAAGTGTAATTTTTTCATTTTCTATTTAGTTCAGCTATTACCATTCTGTTACAGGGTGCCGCCATCTTCCATCTTTTCTTCCTCCTGTAGATAGTCTTTGGATATCTGAATTGGCCATGCTGGGGTGACATAACTCCTGCACATGCGCAGCTCAGTGAATTTGACCATTCCCTGGTACGATCAGGCGCTTTATTACAGAAGGGACATCGCCTGTCCCTTTCTGCAATAACCACTCACCTGATCCTACAAGGTGGGACATTAGTTACTATTAATATCCAGTATTTATATAGCGCCAACAAAATATGCTGCAGCTTTACAAAGTCCATAGTCAAATCACTGTCCCTGAAAGGGGCTTACAATCTAATGCCCCTACCATAGTCATATATGATTACACAGTTTAGGTCAATTTTGGGGAAAGCAAATTAAGCTGACTGCATGTTTTTTAAATGTGGGAGGAAACGGGAATACCCAAAGGAAACTCACACAAACACAGGGCGAACTTGTAAATTCCATGCAGATAGTGACCTGGCCGAGATTCAAACCTGTGACCCAGCATTGGAAGGGCAGGGTGCTAACCTTAATAAAGCAAATTACAGCTCATAATCATTTGAGCATATTGTACATGTAAAAAAATAAAAAAATAAAAAAAAAGGCTTAATATTATAAATTACACTACCCTAAATACATGCCCCCACACACATTCAAAAACAAAACTTTTTTTCCTGAAAATTTCCCTGATAAATAATCATCCTGAAATCTGTAACTTTGCCAGAAATTCAGTGCTTATTTTATTATTTTTTAAACTACTTTACTAATTACCTGGATTTGCTCTTTACTATTTATATATCTATCTATCTATCTATCTATCTATCTATCTATCTATCTATCTATCTATCTATCTACTATTTTACTTTATCCTATATAGTCTTCTACCATCATAGGCTACAGTTCTCTTTTTTAATCTATCCTGTTTCTTCCACATTCTCCATGGACTATTAGGATGGAGTGGAGTTTGAAAAATCTTTGCTCCTAAGAAGGATCAGAAGCTACAACAGTGAACCTTGTACATTGGTTCATAGGTCAGAGCTAAAAAAAAACCCTAAAAACATTTGTGTCACTCCAAACTGTGATGCGTGATACAGGAACAGTGGTGTCATTCCAGATGGAGGGAGCAGCAGGGGACTGTGATGGGAACTCCAGTAATGACACTTCAATATGGTCCCCTCTCCGATCTGCCAGGGTAAAAGTCATTATTTAGATTAATTAGCCGGGGATTCTTGAGTTTGATCTACAGATCGGGCAAAGGTCATTGCTGTCCTCTTGCAAGATGAGGTCCATATAAATCTCATCGTTCCTTCGTACTGCTGAGTCACGTCTTATTTTTCAGCTAATGTGATCATCTCTGATCCAAACACATTGATTACTGTTCATAAAATCTTATATAAATCTAAGGGGTCCCTTTAAATCTATGGACTGTAGTGTGTGCAAAACATGACAATATTGGTATATGTAACAAAAATCTGCTTGCATGCTACGCTATATATTCAGAAAGACTACAAAATTAGACAAGTCTTCTTCTTGGTCTGTTTCCATATGTTGGAATGCTCATGTGCTCACAACTCATGTGCACAACTCATGTGCATTATTGCACCACAACAGACTCTCAACAGCGGTCTCAATAGGGCCTTAACCTCCTGGGCGGTTCATTTCTGTCTGGTTTTATCTCTAAAAGCAGTACATTGTTTTTCATGAAAATTTATGTTACAGTATAATATAATAGTATGAGTATATTAAAGTTTAATACACAAAATCATGTCAGAATAATAATTAAAAAAAGTTACTAAATAATTAAAAAAATTACTCCTACTATTATTTTATACTGTAAAATAAATGTTCATGAAAGACAATGTACTGCTTTTATAAATCCACTGTATTGCATGCAATATAGTTATTTTGTATTGAATGCAATACAAATGAATTTGAATTTCCCGCCCCGCCTTCGAACAGAACATCTGCACACACCGACTTCACCGGGAACTCCCCGGTGACTTATCGGGTGCAGGGAACGTCGGCCAGAGGAAAAGAGAAGACGCGAAGGACGCCGGCGGATCAGGTAAGTCCCGATGTACTATTGTTTTCCATAGGTTTACCTAACCTGAGAGTGACTCGGGGTTACTGCTTCCAGCTTCTTCCAGCTTGGGGGTTACGGCTGGGGGGGTCAATGTGGCTGGTTTTGCATTATATGGGTCATCTTTTCTCTTTTTTTGATATTTTCATTAGCAAAAGTCTAAACTGCGCACACATTGGCCCTGATATATTGAAGCTCCCCAAGGCTGGAGACGATACACTTTCATCAGTGAAGCTGATCCAGTGATCCAGCAAACCTGAAATGGATCTGGTCAGGAAATGAAAATATTAGACAAATAGCTAATGACTTTTGGGAAATCTGTTCCAGGTTTGCTGGATCACCCAGCTTCACTGATGAAAGTGTATCCTGCCCAGCCTTGGAAAGCTTTAATGAATCAGGCCCCCAAAAAAATATATTCACCACCTCTTATCTCAGCCTTTGTTAACATTAATACCATGAGAGAACCCTTGAAATAATTTTCAGGTCTTAAGGAACCCCTTCTATTTATACTAAATCCACAGCTCACACAGCATGGTGGTCAGTTGGAAGAATGCCTCTTACATTGCCGCCCATTGGGAAGAATGTCTCCCTTACAGATAGCAAAAAAGATTATTGATGTCACTTAAACTGACCTGAAAGTCAAAAATTGCACCTCTAGCAAACTTTGGAGAAACCCTGGATTGAGAAACACCACCTAATCTTATGAGGTAGAGATGAGAAGGTGGTGTTCTGTAGTCCAAAACCAGAATAATAAATCCAATCATTTAAGTTTGCTTCAAGATTTGCATTCAGTAACATTGAAGTTTTTGTTTGTTCCCTTGCACAAAGTAAAAAAAAAAGCACTTGCATATTTTTAGTCTTTTGACAACCCTACATTTTCTGCAATTAGTAAATTACCTTTTCCTTTTATGTTTTTTGGAATAACCTTTAAAACACCTTATAGAAGGACAGACAAAGGTCATCTGTCCCACCAGGCTCCTTTGTTCTTTGTCAAAAAGTGGACGCAGCTAATGAGGTTTGTTTGTTGCAGCACAAATTTCCCGACACAGATAGAGATCCTTTCAATGGAAACAAATTTGTTCGGCTTTACCTGGTAACTTAGCGATTAATAATAGCCCTGAGATGCAGGTCAGAGGGGTCACTTTACCAGCCTGCCGGCGACGTCTGCAAGGCACAGCTCGTTCAGATATACCATCAATGTAACTGCAAATTAGAGAATAAAACTGAATATTTTGTGCATCTTTTAGATCTGGACCATTTTTACAGCATGTCATTTATTGAAACAATTAAAATGTACTCAGAGAACAAGTCATATTTCCATGGCCTATTTACACAGTTGAAAGAGAGCCCAATCAGTTATTATTATGAATATTATATCTTAAAGCATATCTAACCACAAGAACTGCTGTTATTGAACATTTTCAATGGTATATTTTATAGACCAAAATATTTTAAATAGGAGAAGTTCTTTGTTGGGATATGCATACACTTTAAAAAGTCTATTCAAATATTTGGTGGATAACTAGTATTGTCTATGCAGCCTTTACCAAATGGAACACACATTCTAAACTGTATTTTAACCGAGCACGCTTGAATATGAAATATTTACTTTTGCATTCTTATTAGACTTTATGCACTTTTCTCCCCATAGGAGCTGGGGAACAGAGCTGGGAGACTACCTGAAGTCCATAGGCAGACCAGACCACTGGTATGCCCAGACCACAGGTTGTCTGGTATAGTAGACTGGCTGCCAATGTTTCTGCCATTAAATGGTAAAATAACGGACCTTTGTCAACACAGACGCAGATTTAAACATTATTATGTTTAATTTCTACATGCTTCCCCATAAAAAATTTCACTCAGAGGCGGAGAAAGTGCACCACACTCTACAAGTGTGTCTGTAGTCACATACTTCTGTGAGACACGTTTGGGCACACATATTCCCCTACAGGGGGTCTGAATAATAAAAGCTCTCAGGCGCTAGAGAGAACACTCTTTTAAGAAAAAATCAGTGTTATAGCACAAACGTAAAAATATTCTCTAAATCTCATGTTATATGTGTTCACATATGTTAAATACTGGAGAACAGCCACTCTACATTTTTTGGAGAACACAGCGTCTTTGTTAAGAGTGTATCCTCTCTCCACTCGGGGAGAGTTATAATTGTCTCTGGGCACGTGGTGTCTGAGTGCACATGTTTTTTTCTGTAAAATCACGTGTGACTCACAGTCTTTTGTGGTATATTTTTGAGCCCCCTCTCTGGGCCAAACTGTTTTATCAATGGCCCTTATTTTGGTTTCAGGGGGTCACGTTTGGTTTTCAGAGGTCTCCGTTTGGTTTCCATTGTCTTCTTTTGTTTAAGGTGTCAATTGTCCATTCATCTCTTTGGAGGTATTCATGGGCAATTTATCTTTTTATACAGTGGTTACCACCACACTCCGGAAAAAAAAAAATTTTTAGGCCCCTACTAACCTTTTTCCTTCCTTTTCCCCCACTTATACTGCTAAAACAGCTAATTAAATCAATTGTTGTATTAAACAACGGAGAAATGAAAACAAAAATTTGAGCCTTCACATGCTATATGAAGAAAATGTAAAAGGACTTATAAGTCCGTGAGAAAACACGAACTACGCTTGGCTGGATGAAACTTCATTCAGAGAAACAATCTATCCTACCGGACATTGTTACCCCATTATCACTTCCAGTAAGCCAACACTGACAGCATACTTCCATCTCCAAAATAAAGATGTATAATTCTAAATGCACTGTAGCTCTTGGGAACATTTTTTTACCAGTTGAATTCTGTCCCATGCTTGTACATCCTACCACCCTCTAAAGTCTATGGACACTTTTAGAGTAAAGAGATTCACTGGAATTAGGAAAAAATTAGTATGAGTATAGTAATCTTTAAGGAGAAAGAGAGATTGATAATGGGTTCTTCCCATATAATTTTAGGTTTGTTTTAGGCTACTCCAATTTACTTCAATTTGGTACAGCAAGTACAAAGTCATATTACAACATGAAGCTTGAGCATTGTAGATTCCAAACAAGTACATGCATCTATAGCTAGATAGTAGGCAATAATTGATGTAAAATAATAATCATGGACAAACCATTTGTTATAGCATTGCGGTCGTCATGAATAGGTAGTATCGCCTCAATCCCGACACATTTCGGGATTCTTTAGTGACTTTTAATTTCGGTAACTGATCACTTGGTCACGATGATATGAGAATAGTTTTGAGGAAGACAGGCACTACTTTTTGCATGTGAACTTGTATCTGAGAATTCCCAATCTCCAAAGTGCTGCTATAATATTTATTCCTAAGGGGAATGTAGGGTTGTAAAAGAAATGTTCACTTGGTTTTTTTTGCAGGTGTTTGAATAAGAGAATAGTATACCCCTATGTTTTTGGACTTGCTATACGGTAGGTATACTTAAGAAAAGTACCTTCTGTTTGATGATGGCAGTATTGTACTTCCTCACTGGGGTCTGCTTGTTTAGCTGTACCTGTTCAGTGTGGACCTTGAATTAAGATATTCTTCTTCTCCCACTTTTGTTTATATTCAGCACTTCCATCATAGATCTGTTTAATGGTGAATTACAGAGCAAGAGATCACAGAAGGTGACAACATTAAACACACGCTTTGCAAAGCATAATATAACTAATCTCACTGAAGGGCAAATAATTCAACAGAATCTCTTCTCGGCAGAGGGCGAGTGACTACTGTACACCCGCAGTGCGTAACTCATGGTAAAGACCTGGCCATCGGGTATTAACACTTAATTAAATCTATACGCATCAGTGGGCGAAGTTCCAGTGTTTCAAGCAAAGGTTAATTAGACTAGCTGTTTCTGAGGAACAAATCTGAGGGATGTTAATTGACCCAAGCTCTGCCGCACATTCTGCCCCATAGCAAGATGTGTGTTCCCTGTGAATTCTCATTGGCTGGCAGAAAGCAAGCGGCTTCTAACTACCAATTTTTATTACAACTACTATTGTTGATTTTACAAGGCTGAAAAAAAAAGCCATTGTTCTATCAGACAGCTCCAAATGCTTGTCAACAAGGGGAATGGCAAATGTCTGCGAGAGCAGCCAAGGATACGCCAGATGGCAGACTAGCCTGTTAGAGCTGTTATGGTAACAGACATGGAAGCGCATAATATTGGAGCTGGACCTAAAAGTGGAGCTAAACCCTCGATACTTACCTATCCCCATTCCATCTCTATCTCTCTTCTTCTTTTCTTCCTGGAGAGATCTTCAGCTTTTTCTATTGGCTGTGCCAGGATAACTCAAACTTTAATCATTCTCAGTATGCGCAGTAGAAGTCAAGATTGCTAGGTTTCCCTGGCAGCCAACGCTGAATTGCGCATGCGCAGCTCAGCTAAATTTGACATCTGGGTGGCGATCAGGCAAGTAATTGCAGAAGGACATTTCCTGTCCATTTCTGCAATAAATAACTGTCTTATGGTGGATGCTTCAAAGTAGGATTTTAGTTCCACTTTAAGGCTAATTTCAGACCTGTGGTTGACCAAAGCAGTCTGCAGCAGGCTCAACTACTCTCCCAATCACTCCGATTCAGTTAAACCACTTTGTGCAGGTGGATGCAGTGGCAGTGCAGTAGTGGTTGCTGAACACAACATGTTTCTTCTAACCACCCTTAAGCAGCCAACCGGTTTCCATTGACTTGAATGCAACTACCTTCAACCGCAGAACGAAGTGGTTGCAGTTGCTTCCTTATGTACATAAACTTCCCTAAAACACTGAACTGCACCAAACTTCAACCTCACATCTAAAAGAGGCCTAAATGAACTTTTCATAATAGAAATACAAAGCATCAATGGTCTCTATTTGGTGCCTTTTTAACCAAAACACCATTGTTTTTCATGCATGCAGTCACGTTTTAATGCGCGCTGTTGTTCTTGGTCAGTGATTGACTAAGTTTTATAGGAAAGACAAGGAAAGAATGACACCTTCAAAAACAAGTTGGATATTTTAACCTCTATAATTCTGTTCTGACTGATTCCTTTTTTAGAGAATCTCACACAAAGTAAAACTGGTGATGCACTGCCTACATGTTAACAAAGGATTTGAACCTAGATGACTGAGGTTTTTATTTTTTTTTGAGGTTGTGTAGGTGTGTAAATGTATTCAATTTTTATATCCCCACTCCCACAACCAACCAATTCTGCAAAGTATGGATATATATACTAACTTGATGGATTTATAGACACTAGAGGTCTTTAGCTTCAAACCTTTGCAGAGGACCTTTTGCAAGGTGGAACATTAGATCTATGTACACATGTATGCATATTTTTTAACCAAATTGGTGTAGACTTTATTTTGTTCTGACTAACTGGTAGGTATGCTGGGGATCTTTTTGTATTGTATTCTTTTGTGAATTGCATTGCCCAAGTGCACCTTATTTATGCCTTGTAAAAAATAATGTTGTTTGATGTTTTATTTCGGCAAAGGGATGGCTCATGGCATCATGCCTGATAAATTTGGGTTTCAGTCAAAATATGAAGCAAGCTGCGTCTGTTCTTAATTCATTGTCATAGATTGACAAATAGATACATACATCATTTCAAATATAAACTATTTTAAACAACTGTCTTAAATCCATTATAGTTACTGATTTATTCAAATATTTCCTCTTGGAAAATTAAAATACTTTTATAAGCTGTTCTACCTACTGGGTCAAATGAGGCAAATTGGATCTCATTTAATAAAGCTCTCCAAGACTGGCGTAGATAGACTAATATAGGAAAACCTGGGTGATGCAGTAAACCTGGTAAAGATTTCTTAAACATCTTTTATTAGTTGGCAATTCTGGACCAGATCCATGTCAGTTTTTCTGGATCACCCAGGTTCTCCTATGATAGTCTTACTTCTCTAGTCTTGGAGAGCTTTAATAAATCAGGCCCTTTTTAGGCCATCATTACCTCTTTTTAGCCAGTTTTCGTTATCAGTGACGCCACCCTGTCATTAGTCCAAGGCAGGTTCAAGCTGCCAGCCACTGTAACAAGTTTTGTATTTTATGCATGAAACTTATTGTTGTGAAATCAATTTTACATAGTTAGGTTGAAAAAAGACATAAGTCCATCAAGTTCAACCCCTAGGGAAATAAACATTTCCCATATATAAAATCCTATGGTCATAATTGATACAGAGGAAGGCAAAAAACAAAACAAAAAAACCCTGGGACGATATGCTCCAGTGGGGTCAACATTCTCTGTTATCTTTACTTTAAAACGTTCATACCCAGTTATATTTTGTGGTTCTACAAGTCATCAAGCTTTTTCTTAAAGCAATCTATGAAAATTCCTGAAAATACTTCCTAAGGGAGTCTATTCCACATTTTCAGTGCCTAAACTTCTCTAGAGAGTTCTCTATATGTACCATTTATATATTTATACAGGGTGATCATATCCCCCATTCAGTTCAGCTAATCTCTCCTCATAGCTGAGCTCCTCCATTCCTTTTATTAGTTTAGTTTCCTTCTCTGCACTCTCTCCAATTCCACAATGTCCTTTTTGTGAACTGGTGCCCAAAACTGGACGGCATATTCCAGATGTGGTCTGACCAATGCTTTGTACAGGGGCAAGAAAGTGGTTAAAATAAAAGACAAATGTATATTTTGAATGCTGTTGTCTCAGGTATTATTCCTATACATCTGACCAATGCTTTGTACAGGGGCAAGAAAGTGGTTAAAATAAAAGACAAATGTATATTTTGAATGCTGTTGTCTCAGGTATTATTCCTATACACTTACCAGAATAAAATATATATTGCTGAGGGCTTTTTACAGTGCCCTTCACTGAAATCACCCAAACTCAAAAGTTTTGAGGGGTGTCCACATGCTTCCGCTCATTACTTTGCTCCATTTGCTGATTATGAGCTTTTTTGTTTTTTTGCAGAAAAGAACTGGAGGAATATGCCACCATGAGAGAGAAGGAAAAATTAAAGCAAGATTTAGAAAAGGAAGAACGCAGAAAGAACTATGAAGCCAGGAAGATGCATTACCTCCTCAGTACAGAGCAGGTTAGTATACAATACAAATCCCTGACAGCTCAAGGAAGCCTCAGGGAGCCGCACACTGACAGAGACAAAAGAGCCAGCTGAATAGGACATGACGACTTGAAAAGATATCACAAAAACACAACTTCTACTTCAATTAGGGAGTTTTCTATGTGTGAGGTCAGATAGCATGACTGCTCAGTAACAGCGCTGAAACACAAGCGTCCGTGTCAGCACTTTCATCTAAAAGCGAAAAGGAAAACAGAAATGTTAGACAGCCGCAACTAATTTCCATCGGCTTGTTGTCTTGTTGTCTTTACTGGGATTTTATTATTAGGGGGGCTTCTGCTAAGCGTTATTTACATCTAATCCATGGAGAGTGGAGGCTAAATTTTACACCTGTTTTGATTTTTTGTTTTTTGGAGTGATAGTCTCATATTTTAGTCTTCTGGACCAACTAGGGAAAGTGTTAGATCAGGTCAATAGATACCAGTATAAAATAAAGTAATAATACAGTCAAAAAAGCAACCAATCGGAATTCATTTGTTAAAGATAAGGTTTAGTCTGGTGCTTTACTTGCCAGGGTGCTGTGAATTGATTCCTGAAAACATCACAACATTCTGCCTCAGTACTATAAATAGTATTCTAATATACAAGCAGTTGGCTTGAGCCTTGGTGGTGTCATGCAAATATCTGCCTTGATGCAGTTTTTCTCAAATAGGGTTCCTGGAGATTGTTAGGGCCATAATTTGTGCCCCACAGGTTAACTAACACCAATGATCCTTTTGGCTATCTGTAAGGGTGACATTCTTCTCAATGGCCAGCAATGTAAGAGACATTCTTCCTACTGACCACCACACTAATGTACTGTGATCTGTGAATAGAGTAATTATAAAATAGGTTCCCTGAAGACCTGAAAGTTTTTTCAAGGCTTTCCCCATATTAAAAAGATCGAGGAAGACTGCCTTGCCTTAGCAATAGTTATTCAAAAAGTGTCAGCATTCCTAGACATACATCATTTGCATGCCGACTGCCCTAGCAAATGCCCACATGTGATGCTGAGCTTCTGTGGTAGAAGCTGAAGTCAATTGAGCCAGGTAAAGTTCAATGAGGTGAGCCAGGAACATTCAGGCTGAGAAGAAAAGTAAAAGGTGTTGCTGGATGTCCTGGAAATAAGGCGGGCTCCCCCTGAATTTCTACAGCTTTAACGCACGCTGGAAGAAACTTACAGTGTTCAGTGAAATAACTGATTTCTGTACAGGAGAGAAGCCTTTAGAGCTGTGTACTGAAGGGAAGATTTATTGGATCCCAACCCAGTAAATACAAATTTTGAAAGGTCACAATACTCTGCACTGCTTTCCTGTATCCTGTATTACTCCAGTAGCTCCCAAGGTCAGCAGGGCTTGATGTGCATTTGTAAAGTAGACACCACAGTGCTTCATACATGTGTATGCATGGTATGGCCAAATCAGAGCCTAATTCTGTTTTCCCGATTATTAACCAATTACATTAAAACCAACTTGCATTTAAAATGAGACCCAAAGACCTAGCCTCCCTTTAACATTAAAACGTGAAATTTTACCTAATTTTGAATACTAAAACCTAAATTCCAACCCAAGCTCATGCCTTCCTCTCTTTAATTGTCTCTAACCTTCCTTGGCATTGGGCAGTTCCTTGTAGAATAGTGGCACCTCTCGCTGCATTCTGGCTGAGAATCCTTGGCTGGCAGTGGAACTTTGATGCCCTTAGCTCACAGGAAGACATTCCTATCCTTCTTTGCTTTATTCACAAACATTTTCTCTGGAATTGGGCTTTAAAATTAAGCCCCAACCTAACAAGTAAACACTTATTCCAATCAGTAAAATCCCCCTAGCTGATTCTTAATGCTTAACCTTTTCTCTAATCATAATTTAACCCTTGACTGTATTCCCATCTTATCTGGGGCGAATTCTAATATTATCATCCTAAAATGTACTGGCACTGACAATATAAATGTTTAGATGTTGTAGTGCCTCCTGTTAGCTGGTAAAGTTAGTTTATGATGGATTTTGAGTAGTACACCTTAAGGACAATTATTTATTTTGCTTTTTACATCTTTTAGTGTCATCAGTATTGCTTGTTTAGCAGCATATGTTTGTTGAAGGTTTGCACATAATTAATTATGCTAATGTGCCGCTGTCAATATGTACTTCATGGGAATGATATACCTGACACTCTGTTCCCATTTTATACATCCCATGGCAATTCAGTACTGTACAAATTAACAACTTCCATTGTTCGGGTAAATGAAGACAGCCTGTGGGCCAGATGCCATCTTCCTTTGCTTTACTTTAGGTCTGAGAATTAAAAAAGCACTCCAGTCAAGAAGCAGAATTCAGATGTAAACTTGCAAAGTGTTTCCTACAAATCCTAGGGCCTTTACCAGTCTCATTAAATCTCCTTTATTCATAATGAGTCCTTGTAATTGGGGACAGTACAGTAGCTGCACAAAGGAGAATTGTACAATTCCCTGGAGGAGAAAGACATGCATGAAAACAGGAGCTCAGTTCTGGATTCTGCTCAGAGCAAATCTGTCAATTCCTTTGATGGGTTTATTGTTCACAGCAGTTACTGTACTGACCACTAAGTAGGTAGATGTAGGGTTTCATCATCAACACGAGGAACATTCTTTCACTTCAGAAATGAAGAATATCATGCATTAAAAAACACATCCCAGTATTACACATCCCAATGTTCTCTATTTCTAATGAGAATTTTTCCACTATTCCACCTCTAGCCAGGTCAATAGGCATGGGCATATCTACAATTTATGCATATTGTGAAGTTGCACAAGGGCCTTTTCATTTATTATGGGTTTGGTTTGTGCTGGGCCCACTGTAACATAGGCCCGGCACTGCTAAGGTAAACAGATGAGTAATAGAAGACATACTTAATCGTGCTCAAATAATTTTCCTGGTTTGTAATATGCCAGGGGGTTCCTCGACCTACTGGATCTGAAACGTTTAGAGTACTTGCACCATTTTTTCTTGACATCATCTGTACTGGAAGTAAATAGAGAATTCAGTATTTCACATATGCTACTCTTATTATCTATTTTTTTAATCCATCTACACACAGTAAATAAGAATTTTCAATTGGGCAGTTAATTAGGGAAGGAGGGTGTGCAGATATTTTTCTTTGACTTTTTTGACCTCTGTTAAGGGAGCTTTCGTGTACACCAGCTTGGCTTGCAAGTTCTCACTCAATTGTAGAATATCCAGTAATCTTCATTCAAAAGCTAATCCTCTTATGTGTAACAAGTGGTGTGACACCCTGTAAGTATTTTAGGCCTGATTTATTAAAGCTCTCCAAGGCTGGAGAGGATACACTTTCAGCAGTGAAGTTGGGTGATTCAGCTAACCTGGAACAGATTTCTTCAAAGTCATTTACAATTTGTTAGCAAAAGATTTGAATCTTAGAGCAGATGCATTCCAGGTTTGCTGGATCACCCAGTTTCACTGAAGAAAGTGTATCTTCTCCAGCCTTGGAGAGTTTTAATAAATCAGGCCCATTGTCTTTTACCCTTAACAGGACACCCAACATGACAGAGGAAGACCTCTGTTGCACCATTACTTGACTTCCATCCTTCTCAACTTTTGTATAATTTGCAAATCAGCATCTACGAATGCTCACCTGTCCAGCAATCCTCCACAACTCCTTCCTCAATCTTCACCCCATGAAATAGTTTTCAGGCCTGGCAGCCAATGTTAGCCATGTATACTGTCTTATGGCGGACAGAATGATGTCAATACTCCCTCTTGGCCCCGGCTACAATTCCAGTTGGCACCTGGTATTTGGTGGCCGCTGTAATAAAGGAAAAAGACAGAGTGGGGGGCATATGAGAATTGTAAAGTGATCCAGAAGTGGGCTTTTCACAGACATTGGGCCTGATTTAAAAGGCTATTCTATTTTACAGATTTTTAAGGATCTTTCTAATGCAAACTACAATCTTATTGTTGTATAGCTTTTTAAACTCATTCTGCCTCTGCTGTATAGTAATATGTTTAAGATTTCTTGCTCATTTTCTAATTGAGACATGCCTATATGCTGGGAGGTCTAAATCCATATGCTGCAGGTAATAATTAAAGCCTGAGACACCAAGAATGAATACTTCAAACAGTAAATCACTTCTTTACTATAGGTTATTGTTTTAACCAAGCTAAAACATTTCTCAAATCTGTAAATAATGTTGTCTGCTCCACCTACTGGCTCACACCACACATAAGATATTTGCAATGTGTGGAGAAATAAATGTATGCGGCATGGAAAAACTGTTTATATTTTCAGAGATCAGCTTATGGTGTGATTTCTTCATCATCAAAATTAAACGAGTGCATAAAGGATGTATAATTAAAAATTACATCTGCATAATACATGCAACATTCATTAGGTTCATAATTAGATAGGTTAATATTTACTCCAATCTGAAAGAATACTACAGACATAAGAAAAACATGCGAGCTGTTAAACAATTAAGTAATTGCTTATAATTGCAGTCATACTGTGCATGCACATGTGTATAAATACACATAAAAACACACACACATAAATATATGTATATATATATATATATATATATATATATATATTTTATATATATATATATATATATACAGACATAAATGTTCAATAATAACTAAATACAACCAATAATAAAAAATATTAAAAATCAAAAATAACTTAAATAGCAAAATGTTAAAAGATAAAATATTTAAAATTATTTATTATTCTATTTTTAGATGTACTTACACACTTCCATCTTCTACTTCCATCTACTTCTATAAATAAATATATCTCTTTATTGGTAATTACATTCAGCTTGTATTATTTTATTTTTTCATCTTTTCTGTGTGTACAATGATTATAAGGAAAAAGGATCACCATGATGGCTCAGAAATTAGAATGTTGTTTCTTAAATGACTATAATTGTGCAGGTCTACATGCAAAAGATTATAGTTGTTAGCAGAAGAAACATTGGGCCTGATTTATTAAAGCTCCCCATGGCTGGAGAGGATACACTTTCATCAGTAAAGCTGGGTAATCCAAACCTGGAATGGATCCAGTGCAGGATTCAAAACATTTGCTAGCAAATAGCAAAAAACATTGAAGAAGTTCATTCCAGGTTTGCTGGATCACTCAGCTTCACTGATAAAAGTGTATCCTCTCCAGTCTTGGCAAGCTTTAATAAATCAGGCCCATAGTGAGAATTTGGATTTAATACTAACAAATTTGTGTGTCATGTAAGCGTGTTCATGTAAGTCTAATAACACATCTGCTCTTTCATTGGCCAACAATTCACCCTGTGGTCTGCTATGACACAGAAAATGGTTTCAAAGTTTTGTCAAAAACTTTTTTAACAAATCCAATCCAGGTTTTTTTGATCACCTATTTCTCAATTATGGTCTATTTTCTCTAACCTTGAAGATCTTTAGTAAATTTGCGTTTGAGTTTGCATAGCAGTTTTAAATATTGGAGTCCCTTTTACAATCCAGTTACAATCCTTTTTCACAGTTGTGCTTGGTTATTTCTACCTTTTAACACTCACAATTCTGATGGACATCACATGGTAGGCACCTGGCTGGGCTGCAGCATTTTATAACTTTAGTTATTATTTCCACCTTTCTTAAGTGTTACTTTTTTAATTACCTTTATTTTATATTTATATATAATTGTTACTTTTTATATTTTCCTCTCTTATAACTTTAGTTCATAGTTTTTAGTTTTATGTTGCTTACAAATGTTTTTTTTTCATTTTGCATACACCTCTCTTGTTTTCGTAATGTCTCTTCCTCGCCACGGTCACTACTAGAATTAGAATTAGTATCTGTTTTGTTTGGGGACATTTTGAAGTAGGTTAGAGTCCCTTTTTTGTCTGCTTCCAGACTATGTATAATAGCGACAGTGGGGAATAATCATACGGAAGGTCAGAACATCTTTACAAAAGGTTATTTGTGAGCTACTCGATCATTGTATGTGCCACATGTCTGCCGCCTCCTTAAACCTCTTACCGCTTCTCCACTCATGATACAGTGAAAGTCATCGCCTAAGTGGTGATTATGGCACATTCATATCTTACCACACAGATTGGGAACGTGACCTTAGTAGCTCCGCTGGCCTTTCCTACCCCCGAGACAAAGAGAATCACAAGTTTTTCCCAAACCTCAAACTCATGATTAATAATGTTTCCAGTCAAGCCATCAGGGAATAGGGCCGAGCTTTGTTGCCAGCCACACCAAGGATATTTCACGTCCACTATTTTTAGGAAGAACACTGATTACAGGAGAAAATAAATGAGAAAAAATCCCATACTGCCAAAAAGTTATCCATCAAAAAGTTACCTCAATTAATTTTGTACCTTAAAATAAAATGATGATTAAAAACCCTGAGTTACACTTTTTACATGATGGCTTCTTAAAATAATAATTTGGGCAATGATCGTTAATTATCTTGTTGGGGCCAATTTACCTAACCAGTTTTCCTTTCTTAAATGCTTTTTAATACTTGAGAGATATATTTTAATTAATCTTTATTAATATTATTGGTATTTTTATGTCTTTTTATTAAAACAAAAATAAACATTTTACACTATATATATTCACCTATGGATAGGGAATGTTGAAATAGCTATATAATTTTTTTTCAGTATTTAGAATGAATACAAAAATAAATATATTTCTCAAGGGAACATAAAGTTTTAGTTTTTTTTTCTTTTTAGACATAAATTTAATGTATGATTGTAAATTATCTTATTTTTTTTCATTGCATTTATATTTATTTCATAAATTTATATTTAAGTAATTTATGTGGTAGATATAGGATTATTCTATCACAGCTTTCAGTAAGATACAGTACAGTATTTTATTTCAAAGTGAAAAGAATAGCATGAGATAATTGATAGATTTTAGTTTGTTATATATATATATATATATATATATATATATATATAATTTTAGTTATTAGATAGACATTCATGTCCTGAGAGGTTGGTTTGGGGCCATTAAACAAGAATAGCACAGCACACCATACCGTTGTAAAAGGGTAAAGTAGATTTAAATCCAATCAATAAACTCCCTTATATTAGATTTTTATGTTAAAAGCACAACTGAACTTTTGGACTTAATCAGCCAAACAAACTCTAGGTCAAGTGCCGACATAGTAAAGTGCAAAGTGTGCTCCTACACAAGGGCCTCCTTAGCCAACAGGTACCCCAGGTCAGTTCAGTACAGGGGCCCCAAATCAGCTTTGCACACTGACCCACTATTGGCTGTGTCCACCACTGTTCAAGCTGCATTAAAACAACGAGTGTGCAAAATCTTACACTTCGATTTCTTTATCCACAACCACAAGAAAATTCTGTCCTGTATCAACATACTGTAGAGCAGTGTTTCTCTGGAGTTCCTCTAGAAGTTGCTGGGGGTTCCTTGAGTAATTTTTTCCTCCCAAGTCAATTACCATTGACACCAATGATCTTTTTGGCTGTGGCAGCCTTCCCAATGGCCAGCAATGTAGGAAGCATTATTCTTTTTGTCCACCACACTAATATACGATGAGTTGTGGATATAGTAGTGGAGTTGGGCTTTTGAAGAATAACTGATGATTCTGCTCTGAAAGCATTTTTCGAGCATTTCCTATTATAGAATAACACCTGTATGCTCAGTTGTAGATCTGCATTGTCACCTTGTCACATGCGCCACCAGTGGAGACTACAAACGGCCATATCTCTACACCAGTGTTATCTTTTTAACATGGGGGAACTTTTGAAATACCTTTCAGGTCCTCAGAGAACCCCTTTTATAATTACTATATTCAAGGGGGTCGTGGGAAGAATGCCTCTTAGATTGCTGGCCATTGGGAGGGCTGCCATCCTTACAACAAAAAAGTTTATTGGTGTTAGTTAAACTGACCTGAGAAGCATGAATAGTTCATGGCTCAAGGAACCCCTAGCAACCTCTGGATGAAATCTGTGTTCCATGGAACTCTGGTTGAGAATTGCTGCTCTCCACGTTGCTGATATAATCTATCATTGTCACTATCAGAAAGCTGGTACAGAGCAGGTATGTGCACTTGACACTGGTACATGTTCCTGTAAAAGTATCTAGAAATGACTGGAAGAGATCAGTGGCAGATGTGGAAAAAAGAGTGAAAAAAAAAAAACATGGTGAGTATAATATGCAGTGTTTTAGCAATCAAATTATCATACGGGTTTACATCTACTGTAATACTTGTGTGTTCACTAGGCCAGGAAAAAGGTTGGAATGGTCTCAATGGGTCGACAACCCACCCTAACCCACACCTTTTTTCATCACATACTCATTGGCTGCAGCCCTTGGTCCTGTTTGATCCTCTTTATTGCTGAATGTCCTATCCCCCCCAAGATGGATTTGCTCCTCATATTTTCAGTAATTGATAAGTACAGCCAATTGTCCCCATGAGGCATTGTAACAAGCAAGACATTTCAGTTACCTAGCTGATTTTTTTTTTCGTGTATACAAAGTAGCAGCTAACAAAGTTTCTGCACAGTGCTTTAGCCTGATGTAACGGGAGGAAAGCCAAATATTAAAATAGAATACAGGACACAATGTTCCCTGAAACATCCTGATATAGATTCAGTCCTAATAGACAAGACCTGCAGAGCAGTCCCTGCACTTCCCATCTATTGCCCTGACAGCTAAGCATAATATTTTCTTCGCAGCTTGTTTTAGGTCAAACTTTTAATTCTCCACTGTTTGCTGGTAAGATTAAGCTTTACTTGCCTATTGCTGCCGCGATACCGGGAGCTGTAAACTGGTGCCCAGCCAAAAGCAGAAGCAATTCAATTTCAGGCTTTGTGGAAAAGCTGCATGTAAACACCTTTAATACATTTTTGTAAAATTCTTTTTTTAATCCTGATAGACTTGTATTAAAAGGGAGCTGCCTGTGATGCCTGGCATTTGCCCTATTATCTTTTTTTGTATTTTATTCTAAATAAGCCAGAGTAACGCCATTTTCTGAATTGATTCCAGATTGGGTACATTGCAAAATTTAAGTGGCCCTTCCACTAAAATGTACATTGCTCTTGCATTGGCTGGGCCCCCTTCCCTTCTCAAATCACCTACTATATTAAGGTTGTAAAGAGTACCTGTAAATGGTTCAGTTAGAATTATACTTACCATACCCCTGTCTTCTGCATTGCTGGGTGTGATGTCACTGTCCTGCCACATGGGGCTCTATTGATAAAACAGGGATTCTGACATTCCCTCCAACATTCCCTGGACCGGGAAGATTCTGGAAAATTCCCAAGCGGGAATTTTTCAGGAAATATCTGATTCCCTGGTATATAATTAGAGCCCTTAGAATCCTATAGAATGGAACACTATGATAAGAAGACTCTTCAGTCCATTGGAAGAGAATCTTCATGAAGAATTACACCTGTCTTGCATTTCTCAGGACTGTACCTGGAAGGACAATGACATGACCTATGCAGCACAGGCATAAGTCAGGGATAAGGTAGGTATATTTCTAAATTTACCCTTTACAGGAACATTTTTTCCTACATATACAGGGTGATTAGGGAAGAGAAAGCGAGCTCTACCAGGTTAGGCAAACCTTCCTATTGGGTGAAAGCTCCACTTTAAAGTGCATCTCTTCAATTTAGTTATCAACACACTTGAGTGTGGATCTAACAGGTTCCTATTGCTATCTGAGGTGATGCTGGGGAGATTTGGATAATATTGTTTAACTTGGACAAAAAGCAAAACAAAGTTTTCAACATGAATATAGGCAGCAATAAAAACTGATGGAGATTTCAGCCTTTCACTACTCTAATGGCCCATTCAGACCTCAGTGTCTGATGCATTGTATTAACACATGTTTTTCATGCAATATTGTTCGGTGTTTAAATAAATGGGTTAACAATGCACCAAAATACCACAAAAAGAGATGTGCGCCGTTTTCAGCACTGCACCACAACACACGGTAGTACAGTACAATATTACCATATGTTGTGGTGAGCTGCAATGACCACTTTCAAAATAAATAGTGTAGAAATGTATGTTAACTTATGTTGATGTAAAGCTTGAGTTATTTCATTTATTACTGCCCTCAAAGGTATAAATGGGCCCTAATGAAAAACAATGCTTTACTGCAGCCTGTGTCCATCCTGAAGATTTCTCTACTTCCGGTTCTACCTGTTCTATTTACATATTCTACTAATAACTATTATTATTGGCTCTTGTTTGCTTTGTTAAACCTCCACTGGGCTGTGCAATTCATTATTATGAAGCCTGCAAGTAGTCATTGTTATTAAAGATGCCGAGAGTCTTGTAATGCCTCTCAGAAGCTTCTGTACACCAGTCTTTCTCCAGTTTCACTTACATTTTTTTAGAGATAGCCAGACAAGGCAAGCCACACTTTTAGAGATTCTAAAAAAGTCAGTTTTATGCCTTGGCACTGCACCCTACTTCCCAGGCATTACTTTGGAACTTTCTTGCAGTAAATATATCATATTGGCACTGCAGTGATCTGTGTCATGCTGCTAAAATGCATTCAGCCACTAGGGGGCTCACACTGCAGTAAACAGTAAATACATGAAATCTTAGCAGACTGGTCCTATGCATAGAAGAAGCACTGACTGCACCTTTAAAGCTGTGCTGGCCAGCATTCACACTTCTCTGCTTGTCAGCAGTTCACTGTTGCAGTTGGCTGAGAACTAGAAGACATAAATCACAGTGGCAATAATAAAAGATCTGCTTTTGGTATAGAGCCAGCTAGATAGGTGCAGTTCCCCACATGTCTAAGCGGGTTAATGATACCGGTGTGTTTGTAGCTTATGTTTCACCCAACACGTCACTAAAAAAAAAAGTTGTATGGATGTCATTTGCATAGCAGCGTTACTGCAATCCCTGCCACAGAGGAGCTTACAATCTAATGACAACATAAACCAGGAACTAGAGAAACAATGGGTCAATTTCATTGCACGTATTGTTTACAAGTTTGTAAATTTGTGTCATTTGATTTTATTTTTAAATATGAGTTTAGCATCTTTACATCACAAGTACCTATTAACAATAGAGTGTACTCATTCACTGTATTCACTGTAAAGCCTAGCACTATCTATAAGACATGGCGGTTTTAGGATGTTGCTGTCTGTGCTAGTGGAGAGGGAGAGGTGGGTGTCCTTCCTCTGAGCCATAATGAGGTATGAGGTATAAAAAACAGTTTGGAGGAAGTCTTAAGAGAAAATAAACCTCCACCAGGTTTTATATTTATTAAGAAAGCCCAGCACTACATTTCTGAAAGACATGTCTGTTTTGTTGCACTTAGGATGTTGCTGTCTGTTCTAGCAAGCAGGAAGGGGTGTTTTTTTTTCCTCTGACCCCATTCAGGTATAGGAAGTAGTTTGGAGGAAATACACTTCATAGAAAATAGAGTTCCACCTGCGTTTGTAGAACATGCCAAAGTTTCTAATAGGAAAGCCTAGCACATCCTTTCTGGGAGACATGTCAGTTTTTTTTCCACTTTGTTGCTATCTGTACTAGCAGGACGGGAGGGGTGTGTGTCCATACTCTGAGACATTCAGGTATAGGCAGCAGCCTAATGGAAAGTAACACTACAGAATATAGAGCTCCACCTGCTGGCGGGTGGTGTAAGTGTCAGGAGCGGACATAGGGAGGTGCAAAGTGGGCTATTGCATGAGGGCCCTGGACCCTCCCCAACCAATGGGGGTCCCCACAGGGGCCCCAAGTCAATTAAGCCAGGTGGGACCCAAGTCAGTTCTTCACATAAGCCCACTGTTGGCCATGTGAGCCAATGGTTATGGTCTATCTAAAGCCAAAACTTTTTTTTTATTTTGAATATAATGCTGAGTGGTTCAAATCCCAGTCAGAACAGGAATAGAGAAGAACTATTAATCTATTGTCCATTTGCTTCAAGGATATTTTGCTTTATTCTGTACAAGTCCTGAATAAGGACTGACATCACAGGAAGCATGCAACAGAAGCCTAAGACCTTGGATGGAAAATATAAAAGTATTAGCCAGTCACATGACTAAGTACAGCATTTGGTCATCTGAGTTCTGATTGGCCAATCCTCTCGTTTAGAAAGAACTTTTGTTCAACAGCTTCAGCCTTTTTTGACTGTCCTTCCAGAAATGTATAAATATAAAAATTAAAGTGTTCCAGAAGCAGCAAATCAGATCATACCTTTTATTTTGCAATCAGCACAAGGACACTGAAAGATTGAATATGATCGGTCGCTATGTACTGCACCTCTGATTTCCTGTGCTTTGCCGTTCAATCCATTTTCCATGAACATTTAGTAAAGACCTAACCCAGACCATCCTGTCTGATCTCTGTTGCTGTGAAGATGCTTGTTTTCTGCCTAAAGAAAACATCTCGGCAGTTTATCTTCACGTTAAAGTGCTTCCGTGCAATTATAGGCATGGAAGCTGAGAAGCGATCATGTTTCCCCTTCATCCCCTGCAAGAGTAATGGAATACTGAATAGCGCAGTAAACGCCGAACTCTGACACCGTGTTAACACTCTGACTGTCTCCTAACAGCAGGGCAGTTATTTGCTGAGTGGGATTTTTATAAATCCCTTGGCAGTACTATGCCCTGATAATTATGATAAAGTGCAATGGTCAGTGTTGATTCAGCAGTCCCTGATCTAAGAAATATTTCATTCACAGCTCTCCTTCATGCTTTTTTTTTTCTTATAGTGATCACACCAAGTTTCCCCTATAAAGTGAACTCCATGTAAGCCCCAACACAAAGATGTGAAGTAAAAAGTTTTTTCTCCATTTGGAAGAAAAAGTAAGGTGGCGTAGTGTTTGTTTTAAAGAATGAGAGTGACACTAACTGGTTCTAATTTGTATATGAGATAGAACATTAGTCTTCTGGTTGGACATAAACTGATGTGAATGGAGCTGTGTACTATGCAAACAGCTTTGTAAATGGTTGCAGCTATGTAAATACAGTCAGATAAAAAAAGCAAGTAGAGAGTAAAAATCTAGTCACCAATGGTTCCCCGCAGTTGATTTTTTCATGAATTATTAGCTTACGATGGCCTGTTCTGCACTGGGTGTAGGTAGCAGTCTTGATAAAGGAGCAGGACTTTGCTTTCTCGTGTCAGAACTCCCCCTTCCACTAATGCCAATGATGATGTCCGGTGTAGTAAAGTTTAGGAAGTAGCTGGAAAGGTAAAGGAAACACAGAATCATAGCACGAATGAAGAAGCAGAAGGGAGATCTTGGCATTACACGTCTTCAGGTAAAACCTTTGCTCCAGCAAAGAGAACAGCATATCAGTGATGACGTCAATAGACCTGCAGTCAGAAGCAGCATTGCCGTAGATTTGTGTTTCTCAACTAGGGTTCCATGGAAACTAGGACTCCTTCTCTCAGGTCAGTTTTAGTGACCCCACTAATCTTTTTGGCTATCTGTAAGGGTGACATTCTTCCTAATGGCCAGTAATGTTAGAGGAATTCTTCCCACTGACCATCACACTAATGTACTGTGAGCTGTGTATATAGTAATTATAGCCAGGGATCCCTGAAGACCTGAAAGTTATTTCAAGGGTTCCTCCATGTAAAAAGGTTGAAAAGGGCTGCCTTAGATGATCACACTGAACATATACAACTATAAGTCCCAAAGCACAGAAATGGCACTGCTTTTTTTTAGGAGGAATAAAAAAAATGTAGATTTTGGAGCATACTGCTTAGGCACAATTACCATGTCCACACTTTCCCTATAACCTTTTTGTGTTCAAGTCAACTTAAATATTAAAAAAAAAACAATGTTATTCTGTATTTATATCACCCTTTCATCACATGGATCGTCTTCCCTACTTTTATATGCCTAGTAGTAAAAAACCTCAAATGTTAAATGGTCTAAAACATTAATGTAGGCATGCAGAACAACTGAACATATGAATTGTTTGCCAGTATGCATGACCTGGTGCAATTTACATCCCAGGTCATGCATGGCTTCCATGATGGAACGTATGCTTGCTTTTTACTTGAGGAAAAGGGATTTTTTTGTGAAAAAAAAACTAAAAAAAAAGTGTATCTAATGTGTAGCTCATTTTCTGACATGTCAGAAATATGGCCCCTTAAAAAAAAAAACAGCAGTTTCACACCTCATTTACCATATTCACCACAGGGCCAGCAGTCAACGGCGGGGCCTGATGGAGGAAGGTCAGTGAAAAGCTATTAGCAGGGATCCCCTCCCGAGACTTCCTGCTACTTATTGAGCTTCAGGTTAGCATGACAGTGCCGCGAATAACCGAGCTGTAGGTTTTTTTAACAGTTAGCCCAGATTTCCCCATAGTGTTTGTCACTTCAGAAAATTGCAGGAGAAAATGAAGTCCCAGACAGCACATGTCACTAGCAGGGGCCTCATAAGTAAAAAAAAAAAAAATAAAGGATGTGTTGGGCCTGAGTAATGCGTCCGGTTCCCACAGGATTAGTGTCAAAAGAAAATAATAGAGATGACGGATTCGAAGAAGTTTTGTGAACACTTTCTCTTTTTATTTGTTGCGGATAAAATGGTTCGCAAATGTTAATGTGGAACGGCAAGCAGACGGCCGTCTGCCATACTTTGCCCCGTACGGTCGACCTGTGGGGCTCTTCGTGGTGGTTTAACGGGACTCGCTGCATATCAGCCAGTTTTGAAATGAGGGGGCAATGACCCCGATGGTACAGTAACTGCATTGACAGTTCACATTAGGGCAGCCTAAATGCACTTCATTCGTTTAACGCTGACATATTCCACCGGGCAGAACGGAAAGCCCTAATCAGCCTAAAAGCATTTTATTTTTTATTTATTCCTATAACAATAACATATTCAGCAGACATTACAGAGAGCCCCAAGCAGATGAAAATACAATTGTTTCACTTGCTCACCTGTCATGGGAAAATAGTTGCCCGGCAGACCCTGGATTCGGTACTTTTTGACTTACAAACCCTGCACAAGGATGCTGAAAGACAGAGTTGCCGATTTGCATAGTAGTGGATAGCTGTGGATCAGCATGACATCCAGACTTTAGTTTTTTTTTTTTGTTTTCAATGATATTTATTAATTTTTCAAGTAACCAACACAAAAGTACCATAATCAAATACACAAAACATCTACATTAAAACAGTGGGGTGAACGATACATTACACAGGACATAACATGTCCAGACTCTGAACGCCTAGATTCCAGATACAAGTTATAGTATCTTTGAGCTGCACTCTGAGGATTCCTATAAACATTGTTACTAGAATGCATAAACGTATACAAATACAGTGTGGGAAACTTTTTACCTAGGTTGGTTCCTAAGCCCTCTGTAAGCCGCCCTTATTGCTGGTCAAGTCTCCCCAGAAACCAGGGGTACCCAGAATCTCCTCTATATTATTTGACCTATCATTTACATTTTCTAGGAGTGTAGTAGATACAGATGCAGATAGTTTCAAGACTTTAAAGCCATTCGATCAAGTTCATTACACACAATTGATAAGTAAAATTTAAAACATGAATTTATTCAAATGTTTTTTTTTTACTAAGTTTTGAATAAATTAATGTTTTACATTTTACCAATAATTGTGTATATTGAGCTTGATTGAATGCCTTTAAAGTCCCAAAACTATCTGCATCTGTATCTACTATTTTCATTGTGAATGGGGATGTAGCATATGATGCTATTTGGCAACAAAAGGAGTCCTTGATTTATTTCGAAAATATTCTAGCAATGGGCATGGCTAGGGTGACACATAAAGATCGGAGGGGGAAGGGGGGTATCAGTTGGAAGGTATGTAGGGAGGGAAAGAACCTTCGATTTTTTAACTTGAAGGCCCCTGCTTTTCTCCTATTAAAAATTTTCACAATCATTAAAGGTCATGTCAATGACTAAGGGTCCCATTTATAAAGCAGAGGTATGGCCTTGCCATAGCTATCCTGTTGCTGATACTGGTAAAATGTTTTACAATCCAGAAGCAAGAAGAGCACCAATTATTCCAAAAAATGTGGGAACAAATAGGAAGAGAAAGAGCCAGATCATGTGTCTGACCTCTCCCGCAACCTCATGCAGGCCCAATAATTGGGTTGCCCAGAAAAAAATGTCACTGTTGACCATACTGACCAGATTCCTTTTTTTCAAATACTTAAGAAAATATTCTGAAATCTGATTTGATTTCTTCCTTTAAAGAAGTTGTTTGTTGAAAAAAAGGAAGACAGTGTAGATGAAGGAAAATAGTAAGTGGTTAATCCATTACTGTTGGTTTTTGTTTCCAAAGTTCCTTGATCCTCAGAAGAAAACTCCAATTTCTATCCAATGGCTTCAGCTAGGGATTACTGCTCTCTGTGATAGATACTTAGGTCATGTATGGTTTCCATGATGGAATGTATGATAAGCATTCTCTGCACAGAAACCAACATGGCCTCTGCCAGGTCATAACTGCAGCAGTGCGGTCAGCATGGAGCATGAGCAATATTGACTGTCCTACTGTAATAATGATAAGACAAGGAGTGCAGGAACCAATGCTCTCACAACAAGAGCCTAATTTTTTTACATCCTCCAGACCAGAATAACCCAGATCAGTAATAATGCCAGTGAAGTCAAAACACATGATTTGCAGGCTTGTCCTAGGTCTGCAAGAATTAAAGCCATTGAATCAACAAGACAACCGGACAAATCAAGGGTAATCATTGTTGGCCTACATGTGCTCTTCACAAATGTCCTTTAAAATATTTAATTTATTGTGGACTAATCAAAGGTCCTTCCACAAGTCCATTGTGGATGGACCATTACAAGTGGGGTTAACTGATTTTATATTTCCCATAGACGGATCCTTTAATGCCATATTCAGTTGTTGCATATAATATGCACAATGATAAAAATCCTTAAAATTTCACATTGTCCTCTTACACCAAGAACTATCATGTTCCAAAAATACATAGCTATTAATCTCATACATCATCCTTGTCTGTGGAAAGATTTCATAGATCCAGCACCCATATAATGTTCACACGGTTCACTGGGGCAGAAAATACAGTCACACTTTCCTCTCACATTTTCATAACCTCCTTTTTTCACCCGAGATTCATTTTCTTTATTATTATTCTATATTATTTTAAGGTGGCGGGTGTATTTAACTCACCATACAGACAGTATCCTGATGAGATGGAGTTCCGGCTACAGAGAGCCAGACCACTGAGCCATCGAGACCTTCCAAAGAAGAGTAATGACAGTGACGGCTTTGTTGACTGGTCAGACTGTCGGCATCCATTTTCCTTTCCGACAACATCGCTCCTTCCTCCTATAAACAAGAAGAAGCCACAGGTATGAATTTACTAATGATTAAGAATATTTTGTCCACTGTTGTTGCTGTATATATTAGTTATGATGGTTTTAGGTCAGAGGAGGCCACAACACTTCAAAGCAGATTCCATCAACCTTTTTAACATGGGGGAACCCTTGAAATACCTTTCAGGTCTTACGAAAATCCTGCTAAGAATACCATAGCTGCAGCTCACAGGTAAACTAACTTGAGAGGCAGAAACTGTCCATTAGTTAAAAAAACCCTAGCAATCATTAGAGAAAAACTGGTTTTGGCTTTGTCATCCAAACTGTGATATCCCAGGGTAGCATGATCACTGGTTAGGTATAGGACCTAATTTCTCCTTCTTCCTTTTGGACACCATTTATGACCTACTCAGGAAGCATACTGTCTCCTTGTTTTTTTTTTTAAGTGGACCTCTCAGTAACAAGTCAAAATTACTTATGTATCACAATATACAGCCACAGTTTAATTGCAGTCCTTGATCTCCAGTCCAAGTCAGTTTGTAAATGTAAAAATATACTAGAATACATTATCTAAAGCAGGTTGCATCCCACAACAGATC
>NC_092861.1:144504589-144520627 GCF_032062135.1 Pyxicephalus adspersus
TCTCTTTCTCTCTTCCTTCTCCTTCTATCCATGCACGGGTTGCTTAATTTTCTCCAGGTTATCCCATGGTGCTTATCCACTCAGATCTGTAAACATATGTCACAGTGAGGCCCCATATAGTGCCTTGTAATTAGTAAGAATTTTCCTTTATAGAAAGACCCCACCAATCCATCAGTAATTTCTGAATGGCTCCCCTTGTGTACACACTACTGAATAATTGATAGCGGATGTCTGGTAATGTTAGCTGGCCATCGGTAGGAATCTGTGTATCATTAGGAAAAATCTGCGGGATTCCTCTGCATTGTATAGTACATCTGCACCTCTGTGTTTGTTATTATATCAGGAATTGGGGAGGAGAAGTTCCATACTGTGCAGGCATACATAGAGGGAGATGAAATAATATTGTGATTTTTACAGATGACAATAGAAAGTAAACTATGAAGCAATAAACCATAAACTAAGAAAATCAATGAAAAAATTGCAAAAAATGCAAACAAATTCTTAGCCAATATTCACATTTCTGTAATGATGTGTAAATACCTATAGAATAAATACTGAATTTAAAAATGTTTACTGTACGAACTGGCATCTTTGCCAAGTGTGAGCTGGTATATTTGTGGGCACAAACCACATAGAAGACCACTTGGCCAGGAACGGAATTAGCTAATCACAAGTTGGCATGGTTAAATAGAAAATCCAGTTTGCAATGACCAACATTCCTTCCCTAAGCCCCACTCCGTCTCCCCAAAAATCCAGCATCTATGAAGAACAATCTCATTTTCAAAATCACCACTGAAGCCAACACTTCAAGTGCATAAAAGTCCAATAAAGTCCAAGACACAAACTTTGTAGAGCATTCTGAGATTTTTAATAGGATAGCCGAGCACTTCCTTCATGCATGTTGCCAGCCTGTGAAAACTAATGAAGATTATTACTTTTCCCGACTTAAGCTGTGTACACAATTGCAATAATTATTGTTGGAAACGAACGACTGATAGTCCGATAATTGCTAACAAAAAAAGTGCACAATTACGCCAATGAACGAGGATTGTATATGGAAACAAACGACCGTCCCGGCGGATCTGATTGAGCGATGATCGTTCACTATCTATTGTGTGTACGTTCGTTCAGTGATTGTGGGTGTTTCTGCAGTACCCTTTCTCCTTTACATGTCACTTCCTGCATCGTTCAAAAGATCGTATCTAGAGTGTGTACACTATTGGTGGATTATATTTGAACGTCTGTATTGTTACAACATGTACAGAATTACGGTACAATACGATCGTTTAAAATAATCCTGCATAATCATTAGTTGTTCGCTAACGATAATTATTGCAAGTGTTTAGCTAGCGTTACCTTCTCTATTTGTCTTGATCGTTGTCAGCAGGACAGGTGGTAAGGGGAAATTTCCAAAGGGTCACCTCTCCTAATAACAATTGTCTAAGTTAGACGGTTGTAGTGCAAAAAAAGTTACTCCCTTCTCAAACCCATAAACTGCACCCCAGGTTGAGGTGATGCATGAGGAACCGTGACAGCTCAAAGGGAAAGTATGGAGGGAAAAGTTTTGTACTGCCCACTGCCCCCTCCTGTCAAAAGTTGAAACGTTGTTTTTTTAAAGACCAGCGCAGTGATTGGGACAGCCAAGCAGCTGGCAAGGAACAAACCCTGGACTACCCCTCACCTTGCAGACATTTCCTCTTGCTTCCTGCTGCATCCCCAAGGAATATAATTAAAAAGAAATCGGCCTACCAGGAAAAATTAAAAAGAAAGAGGGCTTTAATCATTCCCATCCCTTCTTGCCTCCATTCATGACTTTATAAACTTTAAAACGGATGCATTTTCCTATTACTACTGTCAGTAACACATTCCCTGTGCTAGCATTATATTGCTCGCTAATTGTACTCTGTCTTTTGGGGAGCAATATTGTTACCCTTGTAACTTTTACTTTTCCCACCTACTTACCATGTAAGTGTTTTGGGGTCCACAATAAAGCGCTATAACAGCTGATAACATTGTTTCAGATTTCGGGTTAGTGCAAAGAAAGTAATAAGGGCTGGTATTTTGCAATGTATTACATTTCTGTTTGTGGATTTAGATACACTTGACCTCTCTAGCTTCTTCTTACAACTGGAACATTAGTTTTGGTTGGACTGACCTGAAATCCAACCATGATCTGCATTTATTTGCTTTTTTTCTTGCGTTCGCTGCTGTCGCATACAGCTGAAGTTGCAGCATGCGGCTCATTTGATAGCATTTACACACACCTTCTCCATTGACAGCACCATCTTAGTGTCATCAGAACTCATTTCCTTACATGCAAGTTCAAATAAAGAAAATCCATTAACAGCCTTCACACGGAACATCCCTCCTGTCCAGCTGTGAAAAGTGCTCAATGATACTTATTTGCCATTTGTGTTATTTACGGTCTATAACTTTTATGGTAACTGGTTCCTATTATTGGTTTCTATTAATGTAAAACATAAGTGAGCAGAAATGAGGTGTGAATTATTCCTTTTCCTTTCTTCTTCTATACCCAGCTGTGACTGGCTACTGATAAGATACAAGAATATGTTAAATGGGTTATAAATGGGAATTGGCTTTGCTGCTCTCAGGAATTAAAGTGGAATTCCAGAGAAGCCACCAAATGCTCAGCTGAAGTACATAAAATACCTTATTTATAAGAAGGGCCTGTATATGGCTTACTCTCCCTTGGCACACTATATAAAGGATAAATACAAGTATTTAGGGAAATCTTTCTTAACCTTTTTAAAACTAGAACAGCGCTTGAAAAAATTCTAAGGCTCAAAGAAATACCAAAATTCATTTTAGATCACATAGATCAAAATATCAAAATTAGATGTAGTTACAAAAATAATAAACTGAAATCACAACTGAGAATGAAATTTTTTTAATATGAATCTCGTTCCCAGAGGTTACTGCTGAGTGGATACCAGTCCACTGCAGTAATGCACACAACAGGACATGATCCGCTGCAAAAATCTCTAGCAGGAGAACACTAAAGCACTTGTTGGGTGCAGTGGTGGTCAGGGGTGGAAGCCCCAGGAACCGCTTAGTGTACTGACTTAGATCCTTGTGCACATTTGTGTACCACATATACTTGAATATAAACATGTTTCAATATAAACCAAGGTAACTACTTTTACCTGAATAAACAGGAAAACTACATTGACTTGGGTATGATGGATCATTTGTTGGAATGTAATAGTGCTACAAATGCTTAATCAGGCAGGTCATTATTGCAGAAAGGGACAAGCGATGTTGCCTCTGCAATAATCTGTCTTACCTGCCTGATCACCCACGGGTTTCTGGCAACAAAGCTGAGCTGCGCGTGCACAATGTCAGCTTTGCTTGCCAAGGAAACCCAGCAATCCCAGTTTCCTTTGCATGTGATGGGGTTGAATGAACTCCTGAATGGCTGTGTGGAAATTATGTCATCAAAATGGCTGAAGATTATCTCTAGGAGTAAAAGTAAAAGGTAGATTGTGGTGCCCTTTGATGGAACGTGGATGAGTCGCACGGGTTTAGTTGTGCTTTAAATGATCTTTTGCGTAATATTAATAGCCACTGGTAGGTGGTGCTGTTTCCTTATGTGAAGTGTGTAACAAACTCTAATAATGTTTCAGATCGAAAAAAGTTTTTTAAATTTTACGTGAAGACATAAAGTCATCTAGTGGTTTGGCCTGAGTCAAAATTGAGATTTTTTTTCTAATGGAATTTTAAGGTAAAAAAAATCTCTGTTTATACTTGGGTACATATGGAAGTTGTTCCAAGGATTCCACATTTCATTTGCACCAAGGATTTCACATTTCACCATTATCATTTTTATGTGACCCCTATGGTTTATTGAACACCCTCCTATCCTCCCATATTACTCTGCATATAAATGCATCAAAGATAAATGAGGTCATATTCTGAGCTTATTGATTCTGAAAATTTTAGTATTGCTCTATATTATTTTTCTGCATGCCCCAAACTGAAGATATGTGAAAAAATATCCTATAACGGAACTAGTTGCTAGTTACATCGTTGTAACAATGGCCCTTTCACATTCAGCTTGATTTTTGATTGTAGTGATCACATATAATTGTTTGCAAACATGAAAACTGCCACTTAGAAGCAGACAACAGGGTTGACTGTTCTGTTTCATTTTTTCTATTTACAGATAAAAATGTTATTACACTGCAATGTCTAAAATTGGGTACAAAACAATTTTATTTATTATTGTAACCATTAGGGTCCATTCCGTGATGTTGGTGAAGTACTGCAGCAACGCTACAAGCCATTGGAGCCAACCCTAAAAGTGGCCACATCATTTACTTCCGTTGAGGAGGCACGAGAAGAGATTAAACGGCAGGAGTGGGCAAAGGGCTTCCAGGATGTCATGTGAGCAAAACGATTTAAACTTTATTTGTAAAGAAAAAGCATTGTAAAACAGAAAGGTGTAGTCAACTGTAAATACAGACTTATGTAACCCTTTATATGGTTAGTAGGTTGAGTTACATATATACACTCTATGGCCAAGGGTTTGTGGACATTGGACTATAAAACATGCAATACATTGGAGCTTGTTTTAGATTCAATTCCAAAACCATGAGTTGGACAAGATTATGGAGTGTGTGAGAATCTGTGCTTATTCAGCCAAAAGTTATTTTGTGAGGTCATGATCAATGTTCATTTCATCCTAAACGTGTTCAATAGGTTTTAGGACAGGGCCATATGCAGACCACATGAGTTCTTTCAAGCCAAACCCATCAAGCTATCACTCTATACATTCCACTTTGAGCGCTAGAACTATAATTTGGAGTGTTTACATACATTTGGTTATATAGGGTATGTATAACCCAGAAAATAACACTTACCAATCTTTGCTGATGGACCAATGTCTCTGCAGAATTTGTGCTAAGATAACCCATTGAAGACTCCAGTAAGTTAAATCTGCATTGCAAGTCCAAGCAAAAAACTGGAATCTAAGTCATAGGAAAGGGAAGCCACTGGTTATACGGGCACTTGGGAGCAGAAAAACAAGACTTTTCTAGGTTGCATTGGGAATTGTCTTTTTATAGCCTAAAAACTTAAAACTCTGTACTTTTCTGTATATGTTTAAAGTACAAACCTTACCTACACTATTCAACACTTAAAAAAGTATTAGCTTTACCAAAAGGACAAATAGATCATCAATAATTACCTTATATATTACCAATATTGTCAGTTGTGCTCTTGTACTAAATGTGTGATCTACTTTGAAATGAGTTTTTTCATAGAATGTTAAAGCCCAACTGGTCCTACTGTTTAACTAAATTTTCAACATCTTAAGCATTCCAGATGCATAAATACAAAAAGTGTGCAAAGTTTGTTTTCTTTATGAAGTGGCCACCTCCTAAACAGAAAAGCCGGAACCCACCAGCATGCTGCAGAAGAGGACTATTGCTCTCTGTGTGGAAGCAGTGTCTTACAAAGTCTAACAAACCTCCAGCTAAGTCAGAACAAAAGTTCAGGAATCAAAGCTCATGTTCCCTGCTGATTGTATATCAATTGCTCTGATTCAGTAAAGTAGACCTCTACAGAGAGACCATAGCTTCTACACATCCTTCTCTGTAGCATGCCAGG
This sequence comes from Pyxicephalus adspersus, assembly GCF_032062135.1. Lineage (NCBI taxonomy): Eukaryota > Metazoa > Chordata > Amphibia > Anura > Pyxicephalidae > Pyxicephalus > Pyxicephalus adspersus. The sequence continues at coordinate 144,510,218 of NC_092861.1, forward strand.
AGGGGCAGTTTTCTTTTTTTTGAAGACTGTGGCTTCTTTCCAAAGCAAACAATACAGAAAGACTTTTGACACTTTTTGTTTTCAGTGCTCAGTGGTCCCCAACCTTTCTGACGGTGGGGCCCAGCAAGATAGCATAACATTTTGCCACGGCCCAAAACATGTACAGCCTACACCACTCTGCCACTCCAGCAGCTCTGCCCCTCACCAGCACACTAGCTGAGAACAACAGAGCAACGTAAGAAATCTGGCGTGCTGTCAAGTGGCAGAGCCACCGGGAACAGCAGAGAAGTGCAAGCCCCACATACACCACCCCGCCACTCCGAGCAGCTCCCGCATAAGCAGTGCGAGGAGAGCCGCCCGCTCCCCCACCGCTACACTGCCACCAGCTCCAGAGCAGTGCAAGGAGGGTCTCGGCCTCCTATCACCCATGGCCCCAACCCACCAGCCACAGACCTGCACTGATCCATGGCCCGGGGGTTGGGGACCTGTGCTTTAGCTAATATAAACTGAAATTTTGGTTGGGCGTTCTACCATTTTAGATTTACCATAACTGAAAGCTTCTTCAGCTTTTGCAATCATTTTAATTATGCTGTGGAAAATTTCATAATCAGAAGAACGCTTTTAAGTTAAAATGGTAAATGATCTAACCCCATTTAATAGAAAATTCTCTATACAAATCATTGTGGATATAATACTGTGGAAGTGGGTGCCCTAGGGCACTGTTAAGAATCATTCCCCTCTTTTGATCCTGCATTACGCTGCCTTTTTAGCCAACTTCCACTGGATATTTACAAAGCGTTGCCTTCATTTTTCCAGCTTAATTTTTCTAATGATGTTATGGTTCATTATAACACTTGGGATAGAGATATTAGGACTGTATAATTAACATGTTCTAAGTGTTCTTAACCTCTCATTTTGTTAAAAAGAGGTCATCATTTTTTTTCTCTCTTTCTTTTAGAGAATGATCAATTCAGTTCTGTCTCTTAGAAATAAAAATGTAATTGGGGATCTATTGCATGTGATAAATACACAACAATTGGCTTAGGGTTAAAGCTGAATTTGGCAATAAATTATAAGTAGTAATTGCCCCCCACCCCCACCCATTACACACATACAGCAAGAGTTAAATGCTTGTATATTAAATAGACAACAGAACTCTCTGGTTATGGGCATAGTAATAGTGGTTTGAGCTACACTAAATTTGGATGGCTCTGTATATGATAAATTCCTATCTCTAGGAATATAGGTATCAACAAAAACACCTACCTTTTCCTTCCTACAGGTTTTTCCCCATTTTACAATGGTTATAAATAAGCCATGCCTCGTTGCCAATTTGGCAGGCAAGGCCTTTCCAACATCATTATGTACAATACAAAACCAGCAGTCCTTTAATGTAGGTGAGGGTATCCTTACCACCTTGATTAGATATGCATGTTACCCTTAAACCAAGTTTAACCTAATTTCAAGGGGGGGGGGGCTTTGCCTTTGCTCAGGGGTTAACTGCTCATTGATGATGAATAAGCTGGTATATATACTTTGTTCCTTGATCTAGCAGGCTTCAACCATATTGAAAAACTTGTCCCCAAAAGTCACATTTCTTCATTGCCTGACCATTGCAGCTCTCTGACCCCATGCAATACAATGGAAGGCCAACATTACTGAATTGTATTGTAGGACACCAAGAGGCAAAACTAGGCAAACCAAACACTTAACCTTTAAAGTGCAGTAGAAACCCCACTGCATGGGTTTGGATTTTTATTCCCTGGACTTCTGCTGTAAAAAAGAATTCTGAACTGCCTGTAAACTAGCATACTGTAAAAGTTAGGACATACAGAATCCAAAAAATTTTAAAGTTTAGCTACTTTTCAGTTGGTTGCATATACCTTAACAGAGACAAATATTCCCTTATTAGATTTGTAAAATGTTATAATATAGCTTTACACATTTAAAAAGTTACCATTCAATATATTGATTGACAGGGGGTGACCTCACTAAATGGAAAGATTGGTGGGGTTGCTGGACAATGATTAGTATGCTACATCTCACTGGGTAATGCTCCAGCATAGTGCAGGAACATTTTCTGGAGATTTAGAATCTTTATCGTTCCCAGAATTTTACCAAAAAAAGGGTGACATCACCCTCACCCAGGCACCACAAGCAGACTCCAGAGGCAAGGTAGGTATGTATTTCAACATTTTTCACTTGGAAATCGTTTAGTACTATTATCATAAAACATTTTAGAAAGCTGGAGTGGACCTGGCTTTCTCAAGCAAGCTTTTCTTAAACACTGGTGCCCCCCCAAAAATGAAGTATTTGTGTGGACATGGACACATGGAAGATTCTCAGGTGTTTGTCTGCCTGCTAGCAGCCTTTCAGACTTGACCCAAGTATCAGAGTGTTCAGAGGCAGGCCTAATTGGCAGTTGTTGGGCATTCATCAACCGCCATGATGGATAACGCATTCATCAGGGGCTAATTGCATCCTGTGGTGGGCAGTCGCTATTCCAAGGCTTTCTGAAGCAGTAACCACACCTCATAACTGATATGGCCCCAAAAACTTCACAACTAAAGTGTCTTCATTAGGGTCAATTCAAAAACCCAGATACAAAATTACAACATTTTCACGCCATATTATTTTATAAACTTTTTTATCACTGACAGTTGTGAACCATTCCAGTGGAACTGCTGCACCTTAGTGTTAATAAAAACAAGTAAATATGTTTCTGCAATTCTCAAAAAAAGACATGACAAGCACAAGCTTAATCTTCCCCTTGCCATACAATGTCATTTAGCTCCCCATAACGTCAATGTTTAAGCTTGATTCCTTCGTTGCCTGCCACAGCTCTTCAGCCATAGCATCCCGAGAGATGGCAAATTTTCTTTCATGTCGACACACAAGAAAAATGTACTATTAAAATGCAATTGAGAAGTGATAAAAATTGTAAGTGCAGCAGCCGGCTCACAGCAGCTCTTCTGTATACTCAGGGACATTGGGGCCACATTAATTTTTTTCACTGATGTCCATCCCATGTGCAAATTAGCATTGCAAGTACCGTAATCTGTCTTGTATGAGAGCTGCTGATCCCGCGAGGGTTTACATGCTTCCGCGCTGTTGTATAATTTAAAGCTAAATTAGCAACCTTTAATTGTGGAATTTTTTAGCTTCTAAATGAAATATCCTTTAAAACTTGTAAAACTTTCTCTTTGGAAAAGATATATATATATATATATATATATATATATATATAGTATACTGCATCTCTTTCCTTTCTATCTCTCTTTAGATCTATCTACCTATCTTTCTATCTATCTCTGTGTGTACATGTATACTGCTTGTATCTATCTATCTATCTTTCTATCTATCTATCTATCTATCTATCTATCTATCTATCTATCTTTCTATCTATCTCTGTTTGTGTATATATTGTTATTTTTATTATTCATAAACAGGATTTATATAGCACCAACATATTAAACAATGGAACATTAAATAGGTTTTGCAAATGACAGACAGATACAGACAGTGACACAGGAGGAGGAGAGGACCCTGCCCCAAAGAGCTTACAATTTAGGAAGTAGGGAAGTTGCCCACAATAGGAGGGGGGAAATGGAGTAGTGGGAAGTAGTGAGAGTTTAAGAGACAGAGCTATGCTCTTGAAAAGTATATATACATCCTTTATGTTCTGTACATTATACACTTTTTAGAAGCTTTGCATTAGGCACATACATACGAAATGTAATTTTGTTCACATTAAATTACATATCTTGTCTTATCCATGCAGTGCAGCAGCACCCGCATGTTTCATTAAGGCAGGCTATTTACATTGCATGAACTGCCAATGCACCCTACCATGGCCAAAACCATACCTTTCATCATTGCTGTGCATTGCAGCATGCTGTATCATCCTGGTCTGAGCACACTGGGGTATTACTATTAAAATGTATGGCACTGAATAACTAACATATGCATAGTTTGGTATTATGTGTGTTACTTGTATTCACAGCCCCAGATTCTTTATTTTTTTTTTAAATTCTATATGTAAAAAAGATTACATTGAAGTTAATATTAATCTCAGTGTGTGTCCAAGGAAAACTCTGTGCCTGTGGATGGGTTTACATATATTACTTGCCTGTTGCATGGAGGTGCTTTTTAGTTCACCAGTTATATGTATGATAACAGTCACCATCACAAATGCAAATTTCAAGAATATCTAGAACAGAAAAAAATAAGAGAACCTGTCATCCATTAGCTAAAACATATAACCAACCCAAATTATTAGTAAAATCAATATATATAAATAATAATTCATTTTTTTATCAGCTAAAAGCACCTAATTGTCTACATTTATTTTGTATGCTATAGAATTACCGTATCCTTAACTAGAGACAACTAAACTCAACTATTTGGAAGAGTTTATACATAAATAAAACAAAGTTTTAGACATATAGGGCATGATTTAATAAAGTGCCTGATACTGTAGAAGACAGACTATTATGGAAAAACATGGGTGACCCAACAAACTTGGAATGGATTTTTTAAAAATCATTTACTACTAGTTGGCAAATGCTTTAAATCCTGGACTAAATCCATTCAAAGTTTTCTGGATCACCCAGGCTCACCCATGAAAGTCAATATTTTCCTTGGAGAGCTTTAATGAATCAGTCCCATAGTGTACATGGTAAATGCATTTAAAATACAGGTAGTTCCCGGGTTACATACATGATAGAGACTGTAGGTTTGTTCTTAAGTTGAAAAACAGGTACTGGTACTTTATTTAATAAATGCAATTAGGACAGATGTTTGTTTCAACATATTATTTGGCAGCATTGTGTCAGTTAATGTATATAATCATCACTGTGAGTTAATCACGAAAAAGCAAAAAAAAAAAAAAAGCAAGCTGTGCTTTGATATGAAAAAAGAAACTGCAGAAACTGAAGAGCTCAGCCCTTTAGATCACCCACAACCTCAGCTGTGTTTAGCAAAATATTTCTTCTGCAAGTCATGCAAACCACCCCCCTCCCCCATCAAGCCTCTGTCCTGCACACAAGCGAGCAGGGATGCCAGTTGTATCTAGGAGTCGTCCATATGTCGGATGTCGTTAACTCGGGGACTACCAGTATACACTAGCCATAACTTAATCATTCAGATGTTTTGTTCACCCTCTTTATTTATATATTCATTTTATATTTCTTTCAGGTTTGCTCCATTTGCCAGCTTCCATAAGAATAAACCCTATGAACCATTAATTCACACATCCACCGAATACAAAAGGATCCCATATGGCAATCAAAATTTTCGTGTTGAGGAGGCAACCAAGTGGGTGACAAAGAAGGTAAGAGATATGTTTCTTTGTATTTAGTCTCTGTGCAGTGTTGTCTCTACTAGATGTTGGGTTCTTGGTTAGTATTTGGTACTCTAAAGTTTTATAACTTTTTTTGTGGTCTTAAAGGCTAATGCTTTCATTTCCTGGGTTCTTTTTATACCCAGCTTTTCATTTTTATTTGCTCATATTAGGATATGTTTTATTATATTGTTACTTTCCTAATATATGTATAACAGAACTATTACAAAAAAGTATTTCATATGTGCCATGTGCAGCCACCAGGTATTGAAGCAAGCACCACGTTCTCCTAACATACCATAACAAATTGCTCATTGCTCAAGGAAACCCTAGCAACCTCTGGAAGAATCCTGGCTGAAGAAAACTGCTCTAGCGGGATGCAGAATAAAATCTATTTGTATGAGCACTTTGTACTAGCACATAGTTGGTATAAGCAATGCACAACCTGAGCAATACTACAAAAAGTGTCTACGTGTGGATTTTACCACATGACAACTTACTTAGATACAGTGGCCCTGATTTATGAAAGCTCTCCAAGGCTGGAGAGAATTCACTTTCAGTGAAGCTGGGTGGTCCAGAAAACATGAAATGTATTTTTAAAAATCATTTGCTATTTGCTAGCAAATGTTTTGAATCCTGGACCAGATCCATTCCAGGTTTGCTGGATCACCCAGCTTCACTGATGAAAGTGTATCCTCTCCAGCCTTGGAGAGCTTTCATAAATCAGGGCCAGTATGTCTTTTCGGATCTTTAGACAGAGCACCTGGTTCCTCACCTACTTCCCATTCCAATACTTTCCCCTTTGTAAAGGCCGTCACACCCTCCCCCTCAAAAGTTAGTATTGGAAGGACCAATACTTACACTCCTAATGCATCACACACACTGGCAGGTTTCATCCTTAAGTTGGAAATGGCAAATCAAAAAATGGTAGCGGACGACACACATTGCATTAAGTGCAGGAATAAAGTGTGTGATTTTTTTGTAACTGTTTGGTTTGAGATCTGCTTTATTCTTACACTAATAAACGAGAAGTATTACCTTGATCACTGAAAGATCATAAACAAACATTCACGTCAAGCAAAAATAAAACAATAGTATTACAGGTGTAATTCCTTTCCCTGCTATTGATTGCAGGGGTCACAGGCTGCCCATTGGCTTACAGACTTACAATCCAATCACTATTAGCCAATAGGCATCTGCTATTCATTTTTTTTTACTGTAAATATGGTTGACTAAAGTTTTGAAAGTTGTTGTTCAGTGTTTTCCCTTTCATGAATGAGTTTGAAGGACCCAGTTTCATTTAATTATATGCATGAGTTTGTAAGCTGTATACAAGCTTTTTTTTTTCTTTTACGATACACAATGCACACAAATATCCAAGGCTCCAAAGATTTCATTTCGAAAGCCTAAGCATATTGCACAGAACATAAAGTTGACCTTTACCATCTGGAATAGAGTGGGATGTGGAACACATCATAGATTTAATGTAGCACAACGCTGTATGCGGGAAAACTTGGGTGGGCCTGTGACTGCTTGCCCATTGCGCCCGGTGATTGAATCTGCTGTCACCAGCATCCCCATAATAATGAACGTTCAGCTTAACGACCGTGATTATGATTATCATAATTGATGTGCTAGAGCAGTGTGTGGGGATCATTACAACTCAACTGTTTAGATGAAAATCAAGACTTCCTTATGGGTCATTTTACTTTTACGCAATGATTGGAATAAAATAGGCCTCCTCCCCAGGTGATTCCTCCGTTTTCACATTAAAAATGAATTAAACCTTGCTGGACTTTTGTCATTCATTTTAAATTGTTAAAGCGTGCTTCTGCCTTTGGGTAAGTTTCCCAGAACACGAACAGCATAATCAAAATATAATTTCCAGCGATATAATTGTTCACCTTATTCCGTTACTTTTGTTTGTAGCTCTGATCATGTGCCCCACATTGACCTGTTCTGTCTGATAAAAATGTGCATTGTCTAGGGAAAAAAGTCTTTGTGGGAAAATCTAGCAATTAGGACATAGAAACTTTCCGTATGATAAAAAATAGCTTTTGGCATATCTGAGAATAAAAGTATGTATTACCATAGTTATCTTAGTTTTTTGTATTCACGTATACAACATTAAAAAAATTCTTCAACACTTTACAAACTAATTAAAATTAAGCTTTTAACTTTTCAGTGTATTATTTATAATGTTGGAAAAAAACACAACTGTAGCTTATGTAGCTTCCTGTTGCTTATCTTTTCCCCTAATATAAACCTACGGTGCCTTGTTCTACATTGCGTCTCTGTTCTGAGACCCAGCTATTGGGCTTTGCATTCTCCTGGCACCGCTCCCCCTCCCCACAATGATAGATGATCTGATGACAATCAGCAGAAATACAGGACGCACATAAAAAGTGAAGCTGGGAGATTTTTGCACTGAAGGTCCTCAGGTACAGCTTCTTATTCAGCAAGGAGAATCATGAGACACACAGTACCAGCATTGCCTTAGATTAGTGTTTCTTAACCTCCATGTTAAAAAGGTAGAGAAAATCAGACTTAGATCATCTCATGCAGCAGTTTTACAGCTCAAGGCTGGTCCAACAATTTTTTCAGTAGGAATTCGAGACAAAAATGTTTCAGGCTTACTTTTTTAGGATATCTTTTCTTGATCCTTTATTATTATTATTATTATTATCCTTCTTGAACACAGTTCCTGGCCTGGCCAATGTGTACTCACTGTACTATATCTGTGCAGGAGAATTATTGTTACCTGATTCAGAATATAAACACCTCACCCTCTTCTTGTCTCCATTACATAGGATAAAAGGGGTTTTGTAGTTCACAGAAAATAGCTGGAAATAATAATAACATTGTTTGAGATTTCAGTTCAGTGTACAATGGGTCACTAAGATTCAGAATTTTTATCAGTATAAAAAAAAAAAAAAAACAATGCAGCCACCATATTTTAGGACTAGTAAGCTTCAATATATTGTACTTTTAGTTTTAGGTTTAGATATATTTTACTATCTCTGTTTTATGAGTTTTAGGGTTTAGATCCACCCTAAAGAGAACGGGTCATAATTAGGTTTATATCTGAGAGCATTTCCACAGCTGTGCCAAATTAGATCATTTTAGTGTCAAGAACTTAGTGCTGCATGTTAGTGCAGAGAACAGCACATGGCACACAATAGCAGATACTTTCAGCAATGACGAGTTTAGTATTTTGAAGGGGTTGACTCAATGTTAGGGGTTAGGAATTGTGTTAGGGTTAAAGTCAAATAAATAAGGATTAGGTTAGGGTCGAGGCGGTTAAGTTTTAGGGTAATGGGGAACAAAATCCTTCATTACTTACCTGTTCCATCACAGGGCTTCACCATCTTCTTTCATCTTCATTGCGATCTTCATCCATGCTGGTTAGCAAGGGTCAGGATGAAGTTTAGGGTCAGGAGGACATTTAGTTCTGGCAAGTGTAAGGGAAGCCAAGATTTTTTGACAGTTCCACGGAGTGATCAGGCAGGTAAGAAGGATTTTTGCAGACATCGCCAGTGCCAGTGAAGGGTCCTGCCTGATCGAACATTTTTTAGGGGAGAACTTTAGTTCCACTTTAAGTTTTCAAGTTCAGTATTAAGGTCAGTGACTAAGAAGGTATTGAGACCAAAACATGATAATAAAAGCTAGGCAATCTCACGGACTTTTATTTATGTACTATATAGGGGGAGACTTTTATTTGCACTTCCTTTCATAAAACCCTACCATGGTGCGTTGTCTCCTTTGTTACCTCAACAAATCGATAATTAAGGCACTGCATTTTTCTTAAGGGAAAATGTAGAATTAAATTATATCATATAGTATATTGGGTTTACTTTTACTTAATTTTTAGGCATGGATAAGACCACCCCTGGCCTTTTTCAAAATCGTACAAAGGCAATCTATTTAGATAACCATAAAAGGTTTATTTAACTTAGCATACCTGCTCCTACCAATAGATATTACAGTGCAGTGCCATTGCTAAGATATTTTCCAACTGACATCTTGCCTATCAAGCCATGTGGCACACTGTTTCCTTTACTTGACCTGCCCAGCCAATGTTTGTCATTATGATGCCACTAAGCAAGAAAAATCACTGTGTGATGTGAAAGAAGAAAGAATGATCCAATCAATCACCCCATCAAACCTAGAACCCCAGCATCAGAATATTAATCACACACTTACGCTGCTCACCTTGCTGTCTTGCTGCTTGATTGAGCGGCATAGTGTCAGCCTGTCTCCCTTTTAATACCAGGTGTAATATACATGGACAGAGTGACAATCACAGAGCAGCCCTCCATCAGCTGCAATTAATCTTTTTGTTAACGTAGACAAGGAAAAAAAAAAACTCCCATCAACCCTTTCTGAAGACTAAGGCACCCTGTTTTTGATGTTTGCATTCACAGTAAAATTGTCCCTACTAGTCCTGACAAATTGAAACACCGGCCTAATTATGGCAGCTAATGAAGTGTGGGGACTGGTCACAGCTTGCTGCAAAAGTCTTCCTTCAGCTTGCATTATCCATTCATCAATCACTTTTTTAAACTGATCCAGATTCTTGTGCCGAGAGCCTGGCATTTTTAATGCTATTTCTGTAATTGCTTTTCTCTTTGAAGCTCAGTCTCTTTTAAAAAAAAATTAGATGGATGGGTCATGGCTTGAAAAAGTCTAGTTTATAAAAACTTTAAAAGGTGCTTCAATAAAAAATATTACTGCAATCTTTTAGGAAATTTGAATAACATTTAACATGTGCTAGTTACCTACTGCAATTGCTCTCCCATCCCCATTCCATCGCAGGCCACTGCCATCTTTCTTCTAGTTTACTTCCTGAAAACAATCTTTGGCCATTTTAGGTGGCTGTGCCTGGATGATGTAAATGCTGCAAATGTGTGCAGGGGTGCATTAATTCCTGGCATGTGCAAGGGAAGCCATGATTGTCGCATTTCCCTGGCAACTAACCCTGAGCTGTGCATGTGTAGCTCAGCAAAATTTGACAGATGGGCAGCAAACAGACAGGTAGGAGTAGAAGGGACATCACCCTTTCCGCAATA
>NC_092861.1:144521683-144546759 GCF_032062135.1 Pyxicephalus adspersus
GGAAAGCGTTATCGCCTCTATCAGCTGATCAGCTTCCAGAGAGCTAATAAAAGGAGGCGAGAAATAAAGGTGATATATAGCTTTTAATCCAGTAAAAGGTAGCCGTAAAGTAAATTCATGTGTATGTTTATGAATCATGAACATTTCAGCCTGGATGTGTATTGAAATCCCATGAAACATGGTTTGCGGTCTAGATGGTTTAGATCCAAATGCGACAACAAAAAAATAAATTTGATGGCATAGACAGACGGACTATCGTTTCTCGCGTCAACCTTTAAAATTCATTCTGACAGTTTTGTCTGAAAGGCCAGAAACAGATCAGCTTGGAAAACTTTAAAATATAAATAATATTTCAGGTTGTAGATTAGACCGGAGGATAGCTAGATATGGCTAGATCAGCCTTTCAGGTCTTTAGGGAACCCCTGCTATGATTACTATATCCACATTTCACAATATATTAGTGTGGTGGTCAGTAGGAAGATTGCCTTTCACATTGCTAGCCGGTAGAAATATTATCACCCTTAAAGACAGCCTAAAAGAGCATTAGTGTCAGTTAAACTGACCTGAGGGGTACGAACTGCTCATTGCTCAAGCAAGCAACCTCTGGAGGAACCCAAGCTGAGAAACACTGGACTAAATAAAGGCAAATGTTGTAGAGCTGCTCTATTCATGTAGTGGTTGAAGAAAAGCTCCATGTATTTTTTTTATTACCTATTACATATAGAGCCTGATTTATCCTGATTTAGCCTGATTCTCCAAAACTGGAGAAGATACACTTTCATTGGTGAAGCTGGGGAATCCAGCAAACCTGGAATGTATTTCTTAAAAGTCAGGACCAGATCTATTCCAGGTTTGCTGTGTCACCCAGCTTCACTGATATATGTGTATCTTCTCCAGGGAACTTTAATAAATCAGGTTCATAAGTTCTACATAAGCCTTTATTTTCTTTAAGCTCATCTCTGTCAAAGTTACCTACCTTCCCACATCCCTCTTATGCCCCTTACCCATAATGGTTTATTTTTACCTAACTTCAATGTCTGTGGGTGCTTCAGTGGTGCAAGTTCCTTAAGTAAAGACTTTGGGATCCCCAAAAAATCCCACCACTGAACAGTTATTAGGAAGTGCCCGTGTCACCCAGAAATTGATTTGGACACTTTAAGATGGACCATGCAGAGAAAATTCAGGATACTACCCCTAACACAACCACTTTTTTAATTAAGTATTTTGAGCACTCAACTGCATGAATTTTTCAGACGTTCATCCACAATTTCTCAAAAGTAGTCGATACACGTAGTTTAAAAAAAGTAATGAATCACAAAATTCCATAGACAGCATGAGTAAATGCACAACACAGTCATGTAGCCATTTGGCATAATCCACAGCCGACAAAATAATAGGAATAACCAGTGAGATAAGCTTCTTTTAGAAGTGGGGTTGAAGATGAACCTTTAAGTCCTAGCAATGTAAGGAAATATGTATTAAAGAAATATGCTATAAACTAAATATATGTTATGTAGGTGCCTAAAATAGATTACTATGATTTCTTAGGGTGTAAAATTAAAGTTACATTTTAAAATTGTAACAAAATATGTTTTAAAAATTGTATTTGTTCTACAGCAACATTTTGCACTTGGAAGCAATTAAATACTAAGATGTACAAACAATAAAAACCCAATGCCTTTAGTCATAAAGTATCTAAGTAATTGCCAGTAAACATGTTAAGTATAAACACATAAGACAGATTAGGTGGCTGTGCTGATTCTTAAATACACTTTGCTCACAATAAATTTCATACAATGCACTTAAAGTATTTTGCAGCACTTGTGAAACTGCCTTTGTTACTGTGAGCTAATTAACATGATCTATACTCTGAATAAATTCATAGGTCATTAATGTAAATGTAAATTGTAAGGTCATGGAGAATTACATGCTTTGCGTTTAGAAAAATCAGGTTAGCAACTCAATGATAGTAAATTATGACTTGCCTAAAGAATCAATTTAGCCAGGCCTAAGGCTCTGCTGTTTGTAATAGCAATATTTAGTGTCATGCTTCCATTTCCATTGTTAGTTTATTGTGTGGGTATTTTGCAGAAAAGTGAAAAACATGCTTTGAATCCCTGCACTGCTGATTGGGGTGGCAGTTTCCCCCAAATACAACTTTATGTCAGCTGCTCTAATGGATCTGCCCCAAGCAGGTCTCACTGCTTGAAATGGGACAGAAAACCTTGGGTTTTCATAAAAAGTGTGTGAGGTAGGGCTGTGCCTGCAGGCTATGTCAATCATCTCTTGCAGTTGCGGTAGCCATGAAGCTATTTATCAGCACTGTTAAGTGGAATTGATTATGGAGCTGTCCTCTGCAGTACCTTTTTTCACCACCATTATTCATTCTAGTTCCTCAGAACCCAAGCTTTCATGGACAAACCACCAGCCACTGAACAGTGAAGTAGAAGCAGCACAATAATCAGGTCCAGGTTCGATTTCATGTCAAAAGGCCAGACCAGTGGGCTGGCATGGGGCTTCTAGTTTCCTTAAGAAGGGCTATTCTTCCCCGATACACTTTGCAAGTTTTAAAGACCATGTGAAATTCAAAGAGCATGGCAATCATTTATGGCTCTCTAATCACTAAAATGTACTCCAAATGGAGCTGATATTTTGTATGTAGTTGAACATTGATGGGATCAAATATTCCCCGAGCTGAAGTGACAATACTAATCTGCTATCTTCCCTCATGCAGTAGCATGTTCCTTTTTATTCTCTATAAATAAGTCAAATTAGGACATCCATCTAGATAATAAATTGCCCATTTAAATATCATTAAGCAGAACTAAAGCTGCTCAACTCACCTATCTGGGTTCCATCCCAAAGTGACATCATATTCCATTCTTCTTACTAGGGAGGATCTTGACTGGCAATGTCAGGATGATGTAACACTTGCATGGGTGAGTGGCAGTTTATTTATCCCAGGCACAGGCAAGGGAAACCATAATTGCCGTGTTTCTTTGGTGATGTTTTAGCAGCGTGATCAGGTAGGTAAGACTGGTTATTGCAGAAGGGACATCACTTGTGCCTTTCTGCAAAACCCCCTGCCTGATCTCTAATTCTGTAAAGTGATGATTTAATTCCACTTTAACTAGTGAATTCAGCTAGGATCTCATCTGCTAAGTTCTTTCTATGGAAGTACCTAGGATATACCACAATCATGTGGTTCAACACATCCATCGGTATGCCCCCAACACTAAAATATGCATTTTTGTTATGTGAACCCTTTAATTCTCTGGGAAAACCAGTTACAAAGCGGTTGCATATTTAATTTTACATCACAGAAACGTGTTATGATGTTACAGCTTATCCACGGGCATGAACTTTATGAACTAATATTTATTGGCCATTGCTAATGACAGAGAGTAGAAATATATATTTTAGCATTAGGAACAATGAAAGGTGATGTCTGACAATACTTCAGGGGCTTAAAAATTATTGGCGCCAAGTGCTTTCAGTGGATGTAATATTGTAAACGCCTTTCACTGGGGCCAGCAGCAGTGTCAACCCAGTCTGTGTGAAAAGTGCAAAAGAAGCATTAATGTTTGACATGCCTACTTGAAATAAGTGAAATTAATGGAGCTCTATTCATGTAAGACAAGGCCAGTGCACCCCTCTCTTGCCGCTTACAGACAGGAAGAAAGTCAATACTTTTTTATTACTTTCAGCTGACCTACATTTTGCTCTACAAGTGCCAAGCCCACTAATTGGTTTCAGTTGTAAGGAAAATTTGCCCCCGACCAAACCTTGGGGTGGATCAATCAATCTCTTTTAGGGTAGCTTAGTGGTCCCTTGGCAATTGGAATAAAATCTGTGTTAGGTCGGAAAAATGATTGTAGTAGGCAAATCCGTCACCCAGGGACATTAATATATCTAATGCGTTTTGTAAGAAAGAGTTAAAGTACGGGATGCTTTTTTTTCCTTTCTGGCTAAACAGCTCAGCAGTTTTTTGCTGGTCTTGTCAAGTGAGTCAACGAGATTTCCATTTACAGCATTACAACACAGAAAGGAGAGTCGATAAGGTACAAGCTGGAGGTCAGTGGTCACGTCTTTTAAAAACCAGTGGACAAATCAAAGTGAAATGCCTTTACAGTTCTCTGAATGCCTTTTTCGTGCGGCATGTCTGATTTTTAGTACTTGACTGAGGTAAGCCTGTATATGTTGTGACACTAATATATAGTGTATGCTAAGAAAAAGCAAAGTTACATGGATTAGGAGGTTGCTACTCATGGTAGCCACAAACAATCTAAAATGTATGTGTCTAAAGGTTTTAATTCAAAGAAAAAATGAAGATCCACAATTTGCGGCCTTTCTACATCATTGGGTCTGATTTATTAAAGCTCTCCAAAGCTGGAGAAGATACAGTTTCTTCAGTAAAACTGGGTGATCCAGCAAACCTGGAAAAGATCTGGGCCAGGATTCAAAACATCTAGCAAATAGCAAATTATTTTGAAGAAATCCATTCCATGTTTGCATCGTCATCCAGCGTCACTGATGAAAGTACATCCCATGCCTTGGAGAGCTTTAATAAATCAGGACCATTGATGGAACCCCATCCACCTGTTGCAGCCCAATCAAAGAAATAAAATTAGGAATCATTTTTATTTTGTGAAACTTTGTGCAGCTCAAAACAACCCTTACTGTAAATGATAAACTGGTGCATTGATCAGCTCAATGGAACCATGAGCAAAACCAAAAATGATAAATATAATATGATCATTAACATTAAAGCCTCAAATGGAACAAAGCAACCATTTTGATTAGTATAAATTGTAGGTAATGCCTTTGGAGCTGAACTTTACAAATTTATAACCCCATTGTGTAGCTGTGCTATCTTACCTCTTGTACCTAGTTTCTTGTTAGCACATGGAGGTCCTACAATTACCACCTTTGACCTTCAAATCTTGGACTCCCTCCCTTATGTGTACCCCCATGGTTTCCACTGTATTGCAGTGACACTGGGAAATGTAGCTCACTTGTTTGTGTTATGTAGTCATGTCCATCTGACCCTCCTACTGACTGAATTCAGAAATAAAATAGCAGTAACACAGTGTACAAGCACATTTGGCTCGTAAAACAAATATTCTGTCCACCACTTTTCTTTTAATGATTGTTTTTATTCACTTATCAACCTAATTGCTATTAGACATTCTTCTCATCAATCTTAGCTTGGCTTTACCAGAGCAGTTTTTTGCTTTTTTGAGTTTCTCCTGTTGCATATTATTATCATTTTTTTCACTTGTTGATCCTTCATCATCTGCTGGACTTGAAATAAAAGCAGCCTTTCTCTACATTTTAACATGAGGGATCCCCCAAAAAACATTCAGGTCATAACCCCTACTATAATTACTATATCCGCAGCTCAAAATATACTGAATTAGTGTGGTGCTCAGTAGGAGCAATGCCTCTTACATTGCTGGCCATTAGGAAGAATACTTCTACAGATCATTGGTGTCACTTAACCCGACCTGAGAGGCACAAATTGCTCATTGCTCAGCAAGCTCTGGAAGAACCCTGGTTGAACCCCCATTCCTCAATACACACCCCTCTAAGCTTTCTTAAAGCAGTAAACCATAGCCCATTGATCCCAATGCAGACAGTCATGTGACCACATGCCTAGTCATTTGTTCATGTGATTGCTGCTAACAAGAAATATCAGCCAATCTGAGCTCCCCTGTGACAGATATGTCATGTGACCATGTCCCAAGTATTTATTGATGGGGGTTCTGCAGATTATGAGCTGACTCACTTGCAAGGGAAGCCGATGGAATAGGAACATGGTTGTGCTGTTAGGCTGTAAGTTCGTTTATCTGTTTGAGGACTGAAGGACATGAAACTGATCACTGTGATTTATATTGAAAATTGAAAGAGATTACTCGCCAATTAGCTAAATGGGATTTGAATATACCATTGCCGTCATAACCACCTCCTTCCTTGCAACAATTCAAGAGGGCTGCTGGAAATACAAACATCAGACTTCTCCTCCCCTTCCTCCTGAAGAAGTGGATTTTTTCCGCAAAACGCGACGAGACGTAATTCAGAATTTAAACCCTTTGGGGGTATTCTGTAAGGAGAGGTCATTATATACACCCACGATTTTATTGTGTTTTATGTATTTGAAATGATGTTTGTTTTTAATTTTGTTTTATTAATAGCTTAAAATTGATGTCTTTCATCGCATATCTTTTCCTTTGAATGTTAGGGATGTGGTCTGTTTAAGATAAAGAAATGTATAAAGGTGGATGTTTATTAAATACTGTTACCTTTTATCCTTTTTTATTTTATCACAGTTTATTTAGTTTATTGCAACATATCTTTTCTTATTACTTTCCCTAATGAAAAAAAAAGCTACCTTCGATCGGCTCATTATTTTTATGTATTTCACAGATCAGATTGTAACTTTTTTTTTTCATATTACTTGGGGAAAATACATTTTCCAATTGCTAACACATAGTTCCTTTTTGCCAACTAACTCCAAGAAGCTGCCACCAACTTTGATGCTAAATCTTCGCTCGGAGTGTGTATTTGGCCTTCTCATCAACATATGCTCTGACACATAATTACCAGCTGTTTTATGCTATAAATTTTAGGCAGAATCATTCTCCAGGGTGGCCGTAATGTGAGGACTAGAGTTAGAGCATGCCATAAGGGCCTCGGTTGCTGTGGCAACGGGGGCAGTTGTACAACCAAGACCCAGAATAACTAAAAATACTGAGATTCCCTCTCAACGCTAAGAAGATGAGGTCAACGCCGACGCCTCACCGCCTGCATTTATCATTCGTGAACCAAGGGCACTGCAAAAGATGGAGTTCACTTATAGTTTTACAACTTTATACATCCCTTAAGATGTACGCTATATCCGTACAAAAAAAAAAAAAAATAAAAAAGATCATCAGTTTGCCAACATTGTACATAAAATTTGCACTTCCACAGAGTCGTGATTTTATACTTCCCTCCCCTTCCTTCCCTAACTTTGTTATCTAGACCATTCATTGAATTTATCCTTGCTTTTGCAGATCAGACCTGTTTGCTTTATTTTCCCAGAATCGGTCAATTGCGCCATTAGCTTTGTTAAATCACATACATTTAATTAAGCCGTATAAATTAACATTTTTCTTCAAGCCGAGATTTCTTCCATTTCCCATTTTGGGTGATTGCTTCTCTTCCTACATGTGTGGCTGGGGAATCTTGACAAATTTTAAAAGTTTAAATGCTTTTTAGAAGTCATCAGTTCATATTCTTTAGGGGGTCCTGAAATCGCTTTTTATATTCTGCAAATGTCAGTTTCTGGGAATCTTGATCAAAAGTCACAGAGGAAATTTGTCTGGCTTCGCCGGCAAGAAAGGAACAATTTGACAGTTATTACATATATATTAACTTATATCTGTGGAGTGTGATCGCGAAAGTTTGAGTGTATTATGTCTACTTACATGAGGCGTGTTTTAATTATTATAGCAGAGACTGTAATTTTTTTTATATATATAGTTTATTTTATATAAAATGCATGTATAAATATATATGTATATATTATGAAATGTTATATATATATATATATATATATATATATACAAAAGTTTTAGGCAGGTGTGAAAAAATCCTGTAAATTATACATTGGGGGCATAAACATTGCATAATGTGACAGACATGCCTTGTACAGTACCATTCAGTATAATATATCTCCCTTCTGTGTCCAGTACAGAGCTAGTTAGGAGGAAATTAAAAGAGTCCCTCAAGAGGATCGCCACTCCAGCCTTTTTCTTGCTTGGAGAGTTAGCCATATATGATTGGGGGTAAAATCTAGAGGCAAAATTAAGGGAGCCCGAGCTGTCAAAGTGGGTCTCCTGCAAGAATATGACATCTGGGGATAAGCGCTTGAATTCCCTGAGAGCCAATTTTCTCTTTGTGTTAGTGTTCAGACCCTTGACGTTATATGACAATATCCTAGTCATCATCACAGTCAAAGTGGGAATGGAGTGCTACCATTAGATCCTCCCATAAAGAAGCATGGGCTAGGCTAGATCCGCAGCCACCTGTGTCAAACTGGCCATAAACCAACTTAGTGTCACCTTCAAAAATGGGGCAGGGGGGGCAGGGATCAACCAAAATGCTCCTGTCCACAACATAACAAGTGATAAACCAAAAAAAGAACATAAACCAAAGAGTTAACACTCGCCTATCGGCGAATAGGGGGAGATTGACATCCACCACTCTCCGCCACTGACAAAGTGGAACCAGAGAGCCATATTGCTGAGCAGATGAACAATCTCTCCCAAAGGGACCGTGGACCCAGAGGGCCAAAAAAGAACAAGCCAACATCCAAAGAAAAGACATCGTGCGGTCGGGCGGCGCCGACCAACAGCAGTAACAGGCCTCAAGGGGAAGGTCAGACCACCCCCAGCAGTAGCCAGGGGGAGCCATGAGCGCCCCCCAGGGCCGCGCCAAACTCGGGTTTCGGTAGTACAGCAAGCATGGTATATGTGATACTTAAACCAGGGTGTGAGGTAGAACAGCAAAAACATTAATTTTAAAGTCATTCCTAGACTGATATTAACAAACTTCTGCGGTAAACCAAGGCACTATCCCCCAGCTCAGCCCGCCAGGTCACAGCCAACAGCAGGCAGGGGATAAAGAGCTCATTATGTAAAGCAAAAAGCAGGTCCAGGAACTCAGCCAGAGGGCTCCATTAGGCAGTCCTCCATCATGTTAAGGACGCGGTGGTGAAGGCCGATTAGATGAAGAAGCTGTCTCCCGGTGGGTGCCTTTAGATCTTTTCCCATAGACCACTTGTTGCCAGGGAGGTGAGCGGGGGCGCCCAGAATCCTCTTGCTCCCACCCAGGAAGATTCGGGCGTGTTATCCCCAAGGCTCTGCAAAAGGGAGACAAGTCCTCTGGAGACCGCAGGGTGATTGTTTTCCCCTCATGACGCACTGAAAGACTAAAGGGGAAACCCCACCGGTATTGGATACGGTTATCTCTCAAAACAGTCAGCAGTGGTAGAAGTAAGCGGCGCTGTTGTAAAGTATGCCATGATAAGTCCTGATACAGCTGCAGAGGGGCCCCATCAAATTCCAGATTTCTCATATTTCTAGCCGTGGCCATAATAGCGTCTTTTATATCCACTTTTTTTTTATCTTCTGGGTTCTTCTCACTTCCTCTGATCTTGTACTGCGCAGGCACAAGATCGGGTCTTCTTCCTAAAAATGTAAAAATAATAACAATAAAAGTGCCAATCTCACTGTGCATGCGTGAGATCGAGCACTCTTAAAACGCATGCCCAATCCCGAGCATAAACAGAAGGTTCAGTCTCGTGGGATATGTGAAGTATGTATCCCAAGAGGCTGCGGTTTCCCCTTCAGTCTTTACCGTTGTGGTAGTAAAGATGGAAGTGGAGGGGTCCTCCCCAAAAATGTTTAAGAAACACTCATTTTTATTTTATACATAAGAGTTAGCCATCCTTTTACATATTGGTAAAAATTTGGTCATAGGTCCGTTTTAACAAAGCAAAGTAAATGAACAGAAGAGAAATCTAAATCAAATTAATATTGGTGTGACCAACATTTGCCTTCAAAATAGCATTAGTTCTTTTAGGTACTCTAGCACAGTTTTATGAGGGTACTCCACAGGAAGTTGTTCCTGAGTTTTTGGAGAAATAACCACAGATTTTATGTGAATGTAGGCTACTTCCAATCCTTATATCTCTTTTTATTAAACAGTATTTATCGCAAATGACAGACAGATATAGACACAGGAGGAGGAGAGGACCCAGGTGCTTCAGAGTCTGCATAGACTTTTTTCCCAATGTATAACCTGAGCATTTAAACAACTAAGCTTGAAATTCCCATTCATTCCAATGGGCGAGTCCACACCACAGCGTTTTCCTGATGGCCTGTAAAGAAAAGGCATCCTGCAGTGTTTGGAAGGAGTCAAAAGCCCATAAGCACTCAAAAACACCTCCCAAATACCCAAGAACCTCTTTAGCATTGTAACTGACTGATTGCTGGGTTTCCAACATACATAGATCAAACAACTCTGGTAAATAATGATCAGATGTACACAAATCATATAATGCATGCTAACAATCGATCAAATCAGATTGGAGTTTTAATCAGTTAGTATTCTATAAAACTCATCATACATGTGTGCAGGGTTTTGGAACTTTGAAACAAAGTTCAAAACAGGCCTAACCTTGCCTGTAGATGTAAATCATCCATATGCTTATTGTCTGATGGACAATGATACCCCCGTTCCATGTTAATCTAATTGTTCAACCAATTTTTCCATATGATTTCATTTCTCGTAAGCCTTTTCCTACGACTGTATCTACCTTGCATGTAACTGTTTTCTCGCCTGTTATTATGCTATTGTTAGTCAAACCACTTGTTTTGTACATGCTTGGATTTCCTCTGTTTTGTATACCTAATTCCTCATTTTATAAATCATTCATAAAATATACCGCACAAACTCCTCACATAAAAAAGTGTCTGGTGCACGACAGCGGTAACACCGTACAGATCTAAATGGTAAAGATAAAATGGTAAATGCTAAAAAATGTCAGCATACATAGTTCTTTGAAAATTTCTTTACTGTGCTTTCATACTGACACTTTGTTTTGGGGCCATAATGGTTCCCTTTATTAAGGTAACAAACAGGGCTGTTCTGTTTGAATTCTTGCTGATCCATTGTACACAAACATGATCATAATCAACCACTGCAAACTATACTCCGATATCTTAAACCTTTTTTAATAGTGTTTTACATTTTTAAACTGCTTATTTTGCAACCCAGTATTGCTGATCTCGCTGTTTACATTCACTCATGTGAAGACTGTATGGCATTTTTCAGGGTGGGTTTTCTGGTGGGGACAACAGTGGACCATGTGCTTGTGTGTGTTGATATTCCATGTAACAGATCGACATTGTAATAGTTAATTTGAGGTTACATGTACAGAGCATCATCATCCTATAACTTAAAGTGCATAAACAAAGACTATCGGGTGAGGATCCCCAGGTATTCTTTAAATCTGTACTGAAGGCAGATATAAAACATGACAATTAAAGTATAAGTAAACCAAATCACTCAAATATTATAAAAGCATTAATATGTGTTGGTTTTTGTGACATGGAGAGAGCAGAGTGATCAAAATTATTTACTGCTGCTACTCTTTCATTGTCCAATCAGAAAGTATGGGTTGTATTCTGGACCAAGCTATGCTTCAGCTGCATTGGATGATTGCTGACCATGCTGTGTGGCAGACTTGTCTAAATCACATAGATACATAAAATCTTCCATAAAGATGTATACATCTTTCTGTTGTCCATTCTGGAGTCTGAATATCAGGACCTACACTGAAATGAAGATTGATGTTAACCTAAGACAATAAATATGTAAGCAGCAACACTAACGTCTTGGTTCTGTTTTCTTTTAGGACTTCCATGCCACCTTCACGTCTGTCCCACTTTTCGATAAATATGGACGCATGTATTCCAAGGCCGGGCAAGCAGTTTAACATCACAAGATGCCAGGAGGAATGGATTATGTACCGTACAGTCATTTGCCATACATGTATTATAAAGATACAATAAAAATGTTTTCTTTGAAATGGGTTTTTTTTCCTTTTAATCCCTAACACCACCTTCTAACACCATTTTCTAATGTGTATAAGGAGCTTTTAACAAATAGAACCAGGATGGCCAGGGAACTAACATTTTCAGATACCCAACAGTAGTAGCCTTTATACTGTCAAAAACGATTAATAGAACAAGCTAAACAGAAATTATCAGTGAGCATGTAAAGGGTCATGTGTTTTTTTACTGGTTCCAAATCAATGTTTTAAATAATCCCAAAGGTGATCAATAAGGTTGTGGTCATGGCTCTGGGTATTGAGTTTCTCTACATCAAAATCATCCATACATACCTCGTATCTTTGGAGCCCTGGCTTTGGACAGCATAATGTTGTACAGGGGGGTCCTATATCTGTGGCCGCATATTGTTTGTATAACTTATTGAATAACATATACCAATCATAGTGGGTGGACCAATTTCTTTGCCTCCGTGGTATTTCAAAATGATCACCTTTTGAAAAAAACTAAAAGCAGACCCATCGTCATATTTTGTTTTTTTATGACTTTTGTTATAATTTCTGGCCCTTCTGTCTTTACTGCCATGGAGATAAAGACCAAAGAGGAGACCTGCAGCCTCCTGGGATATGTAAATATCACAAATCCCAGGAGGCTACAAGCTGCTCCTTCTATACATGTTAAGGGGCTTTCCTATAATGTATAATGGCACAGTGTGAGATTAGCCCATTGGCACAAGAAACCACTAAGAAAAAGGATAGTATGAGACATAACAGGGGGCCCCTAGAAAGAAAATGGATTTAAAGTAGGTGCAAGATTTGTTGGGTGCAGTAACTTAGTACAAGGATAGAAGGCTTTCAACAAGAACAATTTAGAAGTAATTTTTTTTTAATGCAAGTCCCACTTTAATTTTAATGCCACTTTAAATGTGCTACTATTACTACTATTTAGTAGTCTAGTGTAATTATATATGTAAGTGTGTGTGTGTATATATATATTAACATATACACAGACAGATACACACACACACACAATATATATATATATATATATACACACACACACATGACCATCATACATTCCCTTTAAAGTAATGTCCTCTCCTGCTGCCTTGGAGACATTTCTATATTAAACATAGGTCATTCTACCCCATTTCATTTGCAAGATAAAAACCTAACTTTATTGAAAATTTCGTCAGCCCTCACACCATAAAAGATGAGCGATGTAGGTGGCATTTTCAAAATACTGTGAAAAAGTTGTAGGCTGAGAACGACATTAAATCTTACCGAAAAAAAGTCTGCTGTCCTTTTGCTCTTGTCACCGTTTTATGAATGTAACATTTTGAAAAGTTTGTCTTTCTGAATTGCAACAGGAAATTAATTTCATTTAATACCGGTAAGTGAGAAACAGGCCCTTCTGGACTCAGATTTAATTTCACCAAATAAATGTGAGTGCTCTCTCAGGCGAAGTGGCGGGGGCTGTAAAATGGGGGTTTTCGTACACAAAACCTGTTGATGAATAAAAAGTGGCGGTGATTTTTAGCCCGCGGTGCTGTCTATTTGATTGCTGTCGCTGGAGAGCAGTTCATCGCTTTACAATAATTCACTCTGTGCCGCTTTTTACCTTCGAACGACAATATGCCATCAGGGCGATTAGAAATGGCAAAAGCCTCTATCGGATTAAAATGGTTTTATTTATTGATAAAAATATCTTGCTATGTAGGAGAGGATCACACTCATGTGGATTGCTTGAGGATTTTTCATTGCAAAATGCAAAGTTTAACAAAGAACTCTAAACTGAATACAGAACAACACAAAGCATATTTAGAATACGAATGAGCCAGGAACAAGCTGTATATGGAGTCCACATGGCTCTAACAGCCAAGGTGAAAATAATAAAAAGTTGAGACCCATGAATGGTCACCGCTGCTACTCAGAATAGGAATAACTGAGCAGGCCTGCACCAATGTCAGCCATGACAATGCAATGGAAATGGCACTGACACAAACTTAACAACTGTAAAATGTTTTCTTGGTAGATATTGGAGATTTAAACCAACCAATATTTTCTTATATTTCTCAGGATCTCTGTTGGTGAGATCTGGCTGCTGCGTTTCTGGATCTGCACATATTCTATGCCCATTTAAATGGGATATTAGTCTCCTTGGAATTTTGAACTTAATTTATATTCAACAGGAATAGCGGGAAAGGGCAATAATTGGTGGGAACATCCAGATGGATTTACCTTGGCATTGCTAGTTCCAGGGTACATGTCCTGGATCTTCTTCTCCCTCTTGACCTGGGTCCTGATGCTCCAGCTTCCCAATCATTTCTGTGCTGCCTGTGGCTTCCTGACATTTTGGTATAGGGCATCCATATCTGTTGTGCACAGAATGTGGGGAGGGAAACAGCCTGCCATGTTGAACCTCCTTAGCACCAGCTCCACCACATCAGCTAGAGTGGGGGCACAGAGGACTTAGAGAGGGTCAGGCAGCCATGCTACTATTTAATGTACATGTTTATGAATATACAGTGTGTGTGTGGACATATGTGCATGCAGTGTGTGCCATATCATTATTCCTGGTGCATCAGATCTAGAAATGACTCTGGTCCTAAATACACGTAGACACTAAAACATACATGCTCATATATTTTTGTAGCAAGGAAATCTGCTTCTTTGATAGTTACCGATTTTATATATATATATATATATATTTATATATATAAAGCATCAATCATTTTAGTCTTTTATTTTTGTCCAGAGTTGAGCTTTACCATTCCATATATCACTGAAAACTTGAGCTAGTGGTAAAATTGTGTATACTTAGGGGCTAGCATGGTATCCAGAGTCTACAAAAAAAAATCTAAAGAGGTAATAAAATAAATCAACTTTCAATTTGCATATTTGGTCTGGAGTCTCCATTCAAACCATCTTATCTGTATTGGACAACAATAGGATTAGCGGCTTGGAATCTGCATCACATAAAGCAGAACAAATGCGATTCATAAAACGTCGAACAGTTTCCGCAGACACGTTTACATGATGTAAGGGCCGTGTTAGCTATTGTGCTGGAGGTGCAGTTATCTTTAAAGCGGTGCAGATGTTCTGGGTTATATAACATGACACAGCTCTCCAACTGGAACTGTTTAATTATAGGGATTTCTAGAGGGAATCTACACTAATTTTTCTCTTGGGATCCATAATAACATCATAATCTGACACTCTATACTTTACATTTCTTTTCCGAAAACCTCAACTTTAGAATATTATAGGAATCGTTTTTCTTTTTTTTAAGTTCCTGTTGGTGCTGAATAGTGGGCAGTGGAAATTCAGTGAGGAATGTTTGCTCCCATAAATATGAACTAAATCCTAACATTAAACATTTATGGCCAGGGTAATCCTTTATTGCAATGTCCCTTCTGCAATAATATAACTTTACCTGATCACCTGGATTACTTGATACTATACCTGTGCCCATTCTGTTGTGGGCTTTGTCACCTTTTCCTATTCTTCTTCTGGCCTCCTGATTTTCCGCCACCTTGGTTGGCCGGGAATGTGCTGACCCAGCTACAGCGAGGGAAAGAAGTATTTGATCCCGGGCTGATTTCGTACGTTTGCCCTCTGACAAAGAAATGACCAGTCTATAATTGTAATGGTGGGTTTATTGTAGGTGTGAGAGACACGATAACAACAAATGAATCCTCAAAAACCCAGTGCTCAAAAGTAAGAGCTTGATGTGCATTGTAATGAGTGAAATAAGTATTTGATCCCCTATCTGGGGCTGGCTAGGCCACTCCAGGACCTTCATGTGCTTCTTTTTTAAACACTCCTTTGTTTCCTTGGCCTTGTGTTTTGGGTCATTGTCATGCTGGAATACCCATCCACGACCCATTTTCAATGCCCTGGCTGAGGGAAGGAGGTGCTCACCCAAGATTTGCCGGTACGTGGCCCCATTCATTGTCCCTTCGATGCAGTGAAGGTGTCCTGTCCCCTTAGCAGAAAAACACCCCCAAAGCATAATGTGTCCACCTCCATGTTTGATGGTGGGGATGGTGTTCTTGGGGTCATGGGCAGCATTCCTCCTCCTCCAAACACCGCGAGTTGAGATGAGAGCTCGATTTTGGTCTCATCTGACCACAACACTTTCACCCAGTTCTCCTCTGGGTCATTTAGATTTTCATTGGCAAACTGCAGACGGGCCTGTACATGTGTGTCTTGAGCAGGGGGACCTTGTGGGCTCTGCAAGATTTCAGGCCTTCACGACGCAGTGTGTTACCAATTGTTTTCTTGGTGACAATGGTCCCAGCTGCCCTGAGATCATTGACAACTTCTCCCCGTGTAGTTCTGGGCTGCTTCGTCACTGTTCTCCTGATCATTGCAACTCCACGAGGGGGGATCTTGCATGGAGCCCCAGAGTGAGGGAGATTGACAGTTATTCTGTGTTTCTTCTCTTTGCGCATTATCGCGCCAACTGTTGCCACCTTCTCACCAAGCTGCTTAGCGATAGTTTAGCCCAGTCCAGCCTTGTGTAGCTCTACAATCTTGTCCGTGACAAGCTTGGGTTAGGAGCACTCCCTTACAGAGGGTGCTCCTAATCTCAGTTCTTTACCTGCATATAGTGAGGACACCTGGGAGTCTGAAATCTTGCTGGTTGATAGGGGATCAAATACTTATTTCACTAATTACAATGTACATCAAACTTTGACTTTTGAGCACTGGGTTTTTGAGGGTTCTTTTGTTGTTATTCTCTCTCACACCTACAATAAACCTACCATTACAATTATAGACTGGTCAATTCTTTGTCAGAGGGCAAACGTACAAAATCAGCAGGGGATCAAATACTTCTTTCCCTCGCTGTACTTTACCCCCTCCCTTCACATTTTATATAGCTGCCGGAGGAGAAAAAGGGAATACTATAGAATTTTATTGGTATTTCCACTGGTCTCTTTTTTCTATAGCGCAAAGAAGGTTTAAACCCTATCAGTCCATTTTGTACTGCCTACACACCACCAAGAAGATTTTTCCTGTCCTGTGTACACTGCAGAAAATCTCTCCAAAGTGAACAAAATTTTCATTCCAGAGAGTCCTCCCCAGAACAGGTCTCCCCATTGGAGGATTTTCCTTCAATTTTTGCTCTAATGTCAACTGGTTAAATTTGGTTTCCCATCACCCTCCTTCTCTTAGAGAGAGTGGTCACCAGGACAAATAGAGGAGATGAATCTCCCCAGTGATACAAAATGATTTGCTATTTACTAGAAAATGTTTTGAATCCTGGACCCGATCTATTCCAACTTCACTGATGAAAGTGTATCCTCTCTAGCCTTGGAGAGTTTAAATAAATCAGGCCCTCTGAGTCTGCTAACATTATATCCAAGATGGCGGCACCCAATGGCACTCTCAAGGCCAGGTGGATGTCTGCACATGAGATAGTAAATAAGCCTAAAATACTTTAATACACATATAATCCAATTGGAAGACTGTTGAAAAGAATGGTCTGCTGACAGGTTCTCTTAAGGATCTACAACACAACTTACAACATATACAGTCTATAGCATTTTTTTCTGTAACAAAATCAGACTTTTATATTTTTTTTATTATGTGAGGCTTATAAAACACCTGTCAGCCAATTTGATGGTTAGCCCTCGTATCTTAGAACCTATTTGTAGCCAGAATGCATTAAGTATTAGTTAATATCCTTTGCTTTATGCCTATATAAAAATGACATTAAGCGCGATTAGACATTAACAGATGTTAAACTCTGATGCCTGAGGGATCTTCTTTGCATGTAACCTTTTAATAGAATGATTTGGGTGTAATATAAAACCCATAGCGTGGGAGGATCGCCCCAACCAATACACGCCAGGAAATCTGCATTGAAATATCCCATAATGTGTCCAGGACGTGTTTTTAATAAGGGATTTTGGTCTTGTCTTAAAGCAGATATACGTGTTTTTTGGGTCGAGTCCATCCGAATTCGAACAGCCATATTCGGGTCAAATATAAGGACAACCTGAATTTGAACACCAACACTAGATCTAAGTACCATTTAATTAAAAAAAAAGTTGGTGGGTGTAGACTAATTGGGCCTGATTTATAAAAGCCCTCCAAGGCTGGAGAGGATACACTTTCATCGGTGAAGCTGGGTGATCCAGCAAACCTAGAATGTATTTCTTCAAATTCAAAGACAGAGTGTAGAGGTCATGACTATGAAATGTCCATAGTGCACATGTATATCACATACTGAGTGCAGGGGTCAGGAAAATGCAATGTGCTTTGCCCAGGTGTCATGAATATGTAAAGTCCTGAGTGCAGGGGTCAAATGGCCAATATGAGAGGATGAGGATAGCCTCTCGTGCCTTTCTGGCCAACGTGAACCCGATAAAGGAGACAAAGGCATGATGGTGACATGTAAGGTACAGCACAAAAGACAGAAGAAGGTCAGACAACAGGTCATGGTCAGTAACTTGCTGGAGATGATCAGGAGCAGGCTCAAGTAATAAACCAAGATTAGGGATTAAAAGTCCAAGCAACAAACCAGGGGTAATCCAAGAAGTAGATCAGAAGCCAAATCCAAGTCTCAATATTCCAAGGTCACAGTTTAGATTGTCTTGCCTATTGTTCATTGGTCAGCAGTTTAAACATGCTTATGGACTGAAAAGAAGAATGATGACTAAATCAGTGCTGCCTCTTTATTGTCCAATCACAGGCTGGGGGCAGATTGGTAACAAAGCTGTGTTTCTTATCTTTTGTTAAAAACGTGAGGTCACCAATCTGGACATGTAGACGTGCATACAATTGAGGGCAGGAAGACAACCTCACCAATAGGATGATATTCTTTAATAGTCCAATCAGAAGACATGAAGTTGAAAGGTTTTGTATAATATTATTATTATTATTAATAATAATAATAATAATAATAATAAAAATAATCAGCAATTATATGGCTCCAACATATTACACAGCGCTGTACATTAAATATTGGTTGCAAATGACAGACGAATACAGACAGTTCTAATGGAGGAGTCATAATATTTTCTTTACAGCACAAACTCTCTGTGAAGAGCCTTTATTGGAGTATGTAGAAAATGTAATAGTAAATTTTTTGAATATTACGTGAGCAAGGGTAGAATGTCTGCCTAAAGTGGAACTGAACTTTATAACCAAAAAAACAATAAACCCTTTATCAATAAAAGAAACTGCCTATTCCCAATCTTCTTTTGAATGTATACTGAACTAAGCATGTGCAGCACAGTGTACGATCCTGGAATTCCCATGGCGCCTTCGCAGTTGTTAGGTCATTCCAGCCTGGCCAATCGAATGACGGAAGACCCAAACCTAGGAAAAGAAAACCAGGTGAAGATTTTGGTGCCAGCAATAGAGCAAGGAGAGGTTTAGTTCCACTTCAAAGGAAAGTATTCCCTGAATCCAATAACTGCGTGAGCTTTTTCACCACAACAGATAACGAGCAAGCTTCCCTAGAGAACATTATTACCATGTCCTCTGCACCTCTTGTGCCATTGTTTGTAGCTGTCTGTAATTTGCAACCCCTATATATTGTACAGCACTGAGTAATATGTTGACGCTTTATAAATACAGCTTAATAACTATAATAATAATTATGTATTTATATAACGCCAACATATTACTTGGCACTGTACAGAGTCCATTGTCGTGTCACTTACTCAAATATTCATTCGCTCAGTAGACTGAGACTACCAGTCAACGGACTTTTTCTGGGGGAGGCCGCTTTTACAAATATGATTTTGGGATGTGGGAGGAAACCAGATTGCCCAAAGAAAACTCATACAAACTCTATGTAGATAATGTCCTGGCTGGCATTCAAACCTGGAACCCGTAAAGTAAATGGCAATAGCCACCAATGCCCCACGATTGGGGGTTCTTTCTTTGATATTACTCCATATTAAAATAGATGATTCCTCTTAACTCTCTGAGGTTGGAAGACTGAAAGCATACATCCTCAATTTGATTGACAGGTTATTTTACAGGCTCGTACACTCCAAAGGCGCTTATTCTTCAAATGATTTCCTTTTAATAGGCAGGAACAAGCTCAATAACAACACGCTCAGTAAATAAACCTTAGTTTAGAAACAGCTGACTGAAAGAATGTACGAAGCAGAGATATTAATTTACACTGATAACAATGCCTCGGTATGAAGATAGAAAAATACCATTCAGGGATTTCAATTTCACCATTAATATTTCATCGCTTTAAATATTTAATATTTCTGTACTTTAGAGGATATATTATCCTATTACAATTAATTGCTAAAAAAAAAGATATTCTTTATATAGCTTGTGTATACATTGAGATGGCTCTGTGGTCCCTGAAGAAATACATAGAAGTGTTTATGCCAGATAAAAAAAATTCTTTGAAGTATCAAAATCTGTGGGAAGGCTGGAAGGAGGCAGAGAATGGTCCAATAGGAGCAAAGCAATTGGCACTATATATAATGAACAAGAAAGTCACCCTATATTGAATATAACACTTCTATACAAATATTCTTATTCTTATATAGGATTATTGCTGCTCAATAAATATTAGCTAAAAAGAGGATCTAAGTCACAGTCTTCACATTGGGAATCAATAAAGAGCAACAAGCACACAATAATTTATGAGTAATATATATTCTTTCTTTGAAGAAGTTTAGAAGCTGCCGGTGGTCTTCATTACTTCTGGCTGAACACCAGAGCATCTGCAATGCCAACTATGCCAGCTACTAAAAAAGAGAAATAGATGCCTAGTGATTCTTTGCATTGTGTATTATACATGGGGGTTCACACTTCTGTTCTGATCTCTCTATAGCCCAATCGGGTGGTTACAAATGAGCATGAATTGTAGCCACATGCATTAAGGGGGATGGAATGTATCAATAAAACTTCCCAAAGCAGTGTTTCTCAACCAGGATTCCATGGAACCCTAGGGCTCCTCCAGAGTTTGCTAGGGGTTCCTTGAGCAATGAGTAATTTGTGTCTCTCGGGTCAGTTTAACTGATACCAATGATATTTTTGGCTATCTGTAAGGGTGACATTCTTCCCACTGGCTATCAATTTAGCATTCTTTCAACTGACCATCACACCAATGTACTGTGAGCTGTGGGTATAGTAATTACAGAAGGGGATCCCTGAGGACCTGAAAGTTTTATCAAGGGTTCCCCCATGTGAAAAAGGACAAGAAATGCTGCTCTAAAGTATATATCATTAATAACATGTAAAGCTTAACACACGCATTCTTCTATTCGTTCATTTTAGGGCTGATACAAATGGCATTAAAGAGGAACTAAACTGAAAAATGGCAAAAGAAAAAAAAAATACACTTACCTTCAATCCTGCAGGGCAGTCCGATCCATCCAGAGGTGTCTTGCATCGGGTCCCGTGTCTTCCCAGCATTCGTCCCGGAGCCAGCTCTCTGGGCACCGCCATCTTCTCCTCTTCTTCCTGTGTGACCCAACCCAGGTGCGGGGTCGGGTGATGTAGGATGGAAAAAAACTTGCGCATGCATAGGATCGGCAAATTTTTCTATTTGCGTGAAAAGGCTCCTCAGGCATCTCGGGCATGCGCAGATGGAGAACCCAAGAGCTTCCCGGGATGCATGACGTAGGTATCCCAGGAGCTTTTGCAATCCCATTCATTCTCGATCGCCTGGGCCAGCGAGAATTAGGGGGTGGTGCTGTACCCCTTTTTTTTTTTTTTTTTTTTTTTTTTTGGATTTTTTTTTTTTTTTTTTTTTTAATAAAAAGGGTTTTGACACTTAAAAAACAACAGAATTTATACCTTACATGAAAGGGTTGTCTACCCTTTTATGTAAAGTGAAATTTCTGAGTTTAGGTACGTTTTAAGAGCATTTTGTATCCATTTGATAAAATAAAAAAAATACTTTGAGATTCCAGAGCATCAGTCTATTGACTTTAAGGTAATGCACAGACCAGTGGACACCCTGCATGGTATTTTCTATACATTTTATGCTTTCACATGCTCTGCCATTATAATAAGCTGGCGGAGTTGGTGATGCACTAAAACACAATCAGACTGGAGATGACATAGCGGAGCGCCTGGTACCTGCACCCTGTTGATGTAGATATGTTCTAAATGACTTTCCCAATACCTGAGTTACATTGGTCAGAGCCAAAGGATATGATGTGACAAAGGAGATTTCCTCAACACATCTGCCCTCTAAACACAGAAAGCAGTGAAGTGTACGGAGGGGAGTACAGCTGTGAGCAGACCAGAGCACATCGGAGACAACGTACAATATGTGAACTCATTACAGAGAGTAAAATGTTATAGAGACAAAGAAAAGTTAAAGAACTGCATCGATGTGGTTATTGCTAGGTTAGATGATTGGACACACTGGGCAATAACGTACCATGATTATTCAATTGGTGAACAGCAGCCAATGTTGCACATCTGTTAATAATCATTAATATTAGTTACAAAAAGGAATGAGGGAAATGATTCCAGTGCAAAATTACCAATTTTTTGTTAATGTCGAAATTTCAGCCAAAACTCTCAAATGTTATAACTGGAATCTATTTTTAAATGTCTTCACTGAAGATTCACTCTTATTTATCTATGTACATTTCACATTAAGTTCATTTAGAAAATGAATTAGCTTTTTCTTGTGATTGATTAAATTTTTTCTAATCAACTATAACGTATGTGCAAATTTTGGATACAATTTTTAGGCCCCATTGTGTTGCTTAGTAAATTTTGCTTAGGTGGTACTTTTTGTTTTCCATTTATTATTATTTTTTTTTCTGAGGAGGTGAGTTTACCAAGAAGCTGTTCATTGGCACAAGCACAGGTCCAGGATAGTTGATAGCAACTGTAAAGCTCCGAAGCCATTTAAAAATCTTTACATCCTTAAAAAAACATAAAAAAGTCTTAAAGATGAACTGATTCCTGGAAGTTGGGCCAAAAAATGTAGGCTAAAGTCAAAAGACTATTCACAGGTATTGCCTTTGGTCTCCCTGCAGCTGATCCTTTCGCCATTAGTGACCATGTCTTGTTCTGCACTGTGTCTCTATATGGAGGTGGCCATCTTGGTTGAGGCATGGCTTTGCTTTCTCAAAGTTCTCTCCAAATTTCCAGAGACTGTCAGAGCTCCAGTGCCTTGGATGGTACTTTCCTGATATACCTAGGCATCAGCACATACTAGGAAGCACACTATTCATTTAGGAGGAATTTAGGACTAAAGTGGATCTTTCAGAGGACTGCTTAGAAACAATTATCATTTTCAGGTATTCCCTCCAGCTCCAATTTTTACTTTTTCAACCATTTCCCTCATGGACTGGTCCCTGTAATAAGTGTCCATGAAATATTTCCAATTATCTCTTCTTTTGAGAAAACTCTAATATACTGGTGACACTTTTGACTTCATTATAAATGGAACAGTGTCACCATACGATACCATAAACTCTACATTACTCTTATCAGCCAAAACGTAAACTCACGGACACGTGAAGTTTGGTTTTAGTAGTTGCCAACATTGGTGTATGGGTACAATACCAGCAGGCAAGGGGTGGGATATATTAGACAATGAACAACCAGTTCTTGAAGATGATGAGTTGCAAGCAAGAAAACAAGGCAATTGTAAGGATCTGAACAACACAAGGGCCAATAAGTGATGCGTAGCTGAATGGATGCGAAATTGCTAGTACCTACCAAAAATGGTCTAAGAAAAGGACAACCACTAAGCCAACAACAGGGTAATGGGGAGGCAGGGCTATCTGGTCCAATCCCCCAGAAGTGTTATTGTAGCATAAATTGTAGAATTAAATGGTGCCCATAATAGAAAGGTGTCAGAAGACACAGTGAGTCTGATTTAATAAAGCTCTCCCAGACTTGAGAGGATAGACTATCTTGGGAGAACCTGGATGATTCAGCAAACCTTGAATGGATTTCTTTAAAATCATTTGATAGTAGCTGGCAGGTGTTTTCAATCCTGGACCAAATCCATTCCAGGTTTGCTAGATCACAAAGGTTCTCTTATCATAGTCTCTCCAGTTTTGGAGGGCCTTAATAAATCAGGCCCAGTGTATTGTGGTTGGAAGTTCATCAGGCTGTGTGGCTGCAAACTAGTTAGGGAGCCTATGCTGAGCTCTGATAACCTACAATGAGCACAAGAGCATCAAAACAGGACCACGGAGCAATAGAAGAAACACAAGAATAGAAGAAAGTGAGGTTCTTGGGGGTCATCTGTGGGCCTGATGAAAAGCAAGGGGAAGTCATCGTCGGTGGGACATCTCCTCAATTTAAAGGTAAAAGCGGTTTTATTTGATGGTGGTTGGAAATGGGGCTGCAAGGAAGGCTTTTGTTTATGAGTCGGTGACATAAGTTGAGGCTGGGGACAGTTACATTTGGTGCAGACCCCTAAGCAGCATAAGTGGGTAAGCGGTGACTTCCACGACCTGAAACCTGAGGACGGTAGTTAACATTTGGTTAGACGATTGTTATGGGGATTTTATTGTTGGTCAGTGTTATCAGTATTTTGTTGAGGTAATGTTTGTACACATAGAGAAGTAAATGGTTAAAAGTTGATACTCTTTACATTGTATATTTTCCAATGTACATTTTGATTAGCCTCCGGGCTACCTAGGTCATGTCTTGGTGCCAGACAGGACACCTTCAAAGGTCTTGGCTGAGTCCCCATGCCTTGATGGGTCAGACCTGTTTTTGAGGAACGGGGGACCTGATATCCCGTGGAATGCCTAATAATGTGTTCGGCTGATTGTTTAGCTGTACATTTTTTTTAGTTAATCCACTAAAGGCTGGTGACAATATTGCTGCAGAACAAAATAAAATACACTTGAAAAAACAAATTTGATCAACAGAAAAGAGGGGGGAATTCATTGTCTGTGGGACATCTCCTCAATTTAAAGATAAAAGCGGTTAGATTTGATGGTGGTTGGAAATGGAGCTGCAAAGAAGGCTTTTGTTCCTGAGCCAGTAGGGTAAGTTGAGGCTGGGGACAGTTACATTTGGTGCAGACCTCTAAGCGGCATAAGTGGGTAAGCGGTGACTTCCACAACCTGAAACCTAAGGACGGTAGTTAACATTTGATTAGATGATTGTTATGGGGATTTTATTGTTGGTCAATGTTATCAGTATTTTGTTGAGGTAATGTTTATACAAATAGAGAAGTAAGTATTTAATAGTGGATACTCTTTACATTGTATATTTTCCATTGTACATTTTGTATAACCTCTGGGCTACCTGGGTCAGACAAGACACCTTTAGAGGTCTTGACTGAGTCCCCATGCCTTGATGGGTCAGACCTGTTTTTGAGGAACGGAGGACCTGAATAAAATTCCGTGGATTGCCTAATATTGTGTTCGGCTGATTGTTTGGCTGTACATTTTTTTTAGTTAATCCACTAAAGGCTGGTGACAATATTGCTGCAGAACAAAATAAAATACACTTGAAAAAACAAATTTGATCAACA
>NC_092861.1:144547769-144556962 GCF_032062135.1 Pyxicephalus adspersus
AGTAGTGCAATGCAGGCACTCCTACAAAACAGCTCAGACCTTTCCTGAATCTTTTTGAAAACTAATCTGAAGTCGGCCATTTTGATACCTGTACATTCTGAATAGACCAGAAAATTTTTTTTACAATTTACAAAGGACAACAGCTAATATTTTGTTATTGCAGTAAAGTATTGCAGCAAGGAGATTTAATTTTCAGGAGGTAAACCTTACCTCATCTCATGCCTGTGCAGCGCGAGATCGGGAGATATAAAAAGAACCTGGAAGACGATGGAGCGCTGTAGCAACCAATGAATCCATTAGCCAATGGAAGATGATTCTAGAGGGATTGAGGGCTCTGGGGAAGTAAAGATAAGTGATAATTTTTTTCAATGAAAGTGCAACTATTGACAATTTATTCAATTTCATAGACATGAAGAACAAAAAGATCTGACAAATAGGCTGTGAGAATCCTTAGTAGTACACGGTGCAGAAATTTGGAAAGCCCTCCCAAATTGAAAGAACCCTCAGCACACTTCAAAGAACATTTGACAAACATAATCACTTCCCAAACAGAGCCTGTTAGGTAAAATATGGTAAAGAAAATCTCCAAAATTAAAAGAAAAAATAAACTGATCTGGAGTAACCCCTTCTTACTCTATCGAAAAAAAAAACAAAAAACGTTTTTTGAAAGACAATCCTGGAGAAACCTTTAACTCATCATTGACTTCTAGAAAAAAGAGAACTAATTAAAAAAATGTTTTTACTTATAATTTTCTGGCTGCTACTTTAATGATATTTAAATAAAATCTTATGTCATCTTTATATTTGCACCTAAAAAAATGTTTTTATGTCTTTGGAGAAGTTAGTACAATCAGTCCTCCAGCAGAGTATTATTTCCAAGAAATGAAAAGGAAAATAAAACATTATACAAATTTTGAGCAATTATAAAAACTCTTTAAAAGAATTGTCACAAAACAGGTTCTTAGATATATATATTTATTTTTAAAAGCGTAGTTGTAAAATTTGTAGTTAAATGACTTTTCAGGTGTCTCTTTTACTTTTTATGTAGAGAAAGTTTGGTTTAGTAGTTGCCAAAAAGTAACCAACAAAAAAAGTAGCAGATTATATCTTAATATTTTACGGAAGGGACGGGCTGTCCATTCGCTGTAATTAGTACATATGGTCCAGCTGTGACGGTGTAGCTGAAGACTTCTAACTCGTTATTAATTAGTCTCATTAAAATTCAAGTACGGGAGCCACCCTAGGTAAACAATACCTTATGCCATAAAGTCATTTTTTGACAGATAAAGGCCTGACGTGCAGACCTTCATAGTAACGTTTTTGCAGGGGAAACTGAATTTTTTTTTTTAGGCTCAGTAGGTACTGGTTAACATTTGACTGACATCAAGGACAGACCGGAATAGCTGGAAGAGGCTAGCCGTTCAGCAATGTAATTCCTCTCACATCATTTCAAAATATGCCTACAGTAGGTCAAAGGTTGACAGGCAAATGACAAGCCTTCCTCAATTGCTGCGGTGTCACAGCGGGAGTACGTCAAGTAAAATTTCTCAGGCCCCTTTGCGATTTTTTTTTTAACATGTCCACATTTCTTTCCCCTCTCCTAAATTGGTAAGAATTGGCATTTTTATGATTAATGCCCAAGCACATCGGCCTGCGCTATCATTCCAGCTAGTTGTTTAAGCGGTCCCGGAAGGCGCACCGTAAGACGAAAGAATAAAGCTTTATTTAAAGAGCACTTAGAACGATGGCGCTCTCTGAATTGATAACACTTGCTGGCAGTGACAGGCGGTAGGGAGAGGTATCACTATACCTGCTCATTGAGAATCCCCTCAAGTCACCATTGCACGGATTTCACTGAGACATGCATAATGCAATTCTGAACCATAATTTACCGGGGACACAGAAGGGAATATGAGAGAATGCAGTTTGGTCCCTTAGTCGACACTTAATGATGGCTCCAACTTAGCCTCTCGCTTGCCCTTTCCCCCACTGTAACGCAGGAACTTAAAAAAAAAGTCTCATCGGTTGTACAAATCATATGATGTCATTGAACAGAATAGAAGTTAAGGAAAAGCTGTTTTCAATTGAGATTTTGTGTTTTTTTTCTCTTTTTTATACTGTTTTTAGGTCATTATATCACTGCAGTTGCGTTTCTAGCTCCTAAAATAGGTAATCATTTTAAATGAAGATAATAACCTAAAAATGAAATTAAATATATAATAATATGTAATATAATATATATGATTTATAATAAATAAATTATTATAATATATATATATGAAAATACAATTCCAAATTATAATAGTTTTATATATTATATTACGTTATTATAAAATTATTACATTACATAAATTATTTTTCAACAGATGTTACTTATCTACCAGGCATAATTTCAGAAATTATTATTATTTTTATTTTTGCTTGCAGAATAATTAAGAATAAATTATTAATTAATTAAGAAAGTCATTTTTTATATTTATTTCATTTCAGATTTTATTATTGTTTATACATTTTTTGTATTAGTTATATTTTATGATTTATATTTTATTATAGAAAGTGGATAAGTATTATTTGAGTTCTTTTTTAATTGCAGTTTTTTTTTTTACCTCTGCCTAAACATTTTGTTAAAACAGATCTCTCATCTGCTAAGCTAATTACCTGTGTTGGTAACTTTTAAAAACAAGAACAAGTATATGGAATACGTACTGATTACGGCACATACCATATCTTTTTTTTGTCACCCGGAAGCAATGACAGATCTGAGATCCTAGCACCACTGCACCTCCCAAAGCTGCCATCCTTACTGTTGGCTCTTTTGAGTCCACTGCGATTATATTAATTCCTTTATATCCAAAATTTATACAACTTTCATCCAATATCCATTGGATCCAATGGGCACGCATGTCAACTCTTATTTTGCAAAGAATTCTTTGGTGGTCCACGGCTCTAGCCAGTCAGCCGCCCATCGGGTCAGGAAAAGGACCCCACTGGGGGGGGTGCATTGGCCATACCCGCAGACCATGTTTCCCCTATGGAATTCCAGGCTCAGGGCGGTGGGTGGCTCGTCTCTCTGAACACAACCCACAGAGAGTGAGCACGTTCTGGTATCATTCTGGTATCATGATGTCACTCTGGGGGAAGTTTCTTCCCCTTTGAGTGACGCATAGACGGGGTTGTAATGGGGGGCGCACGTCATGGATAGTACCGTGCCCCCTTTTGACGCCTACACCCCGACTCTTAAGGTTTCGCCTCTATAAAACATTTACAAATCCGCAAAACAGAAGCTGAAAATGTCCTAAATAAATTCATTTTAGACATCAGATACAATGATAACCTTATTAGGCATATTTACTAAAGACTGATTAGTATATCCATAGTAAAGAGATCCCAGTGAAGTCCCATAGACATCTATGGATCCGCCTACCAGCTTCATAGAAGTTCATGGGGTTTTACTGCTCATTTGTTGTTGGATGTGAGCAATAGGAATGTGGAGAAGGGGGAGGGGGTTTATTTGAGGTCATGAACAAAGAAGAAACTGAATACCTGTACCTTGCTTGAGAGTATATATCTGTTAAAGTTGGGGTCCACACTGGAAACCCTCGGGTGGGTCCTACTCCGCTTGATTTATTCAAGGGATACATAGGGTGAAGTTCCTTGTTCTTCACTCCTGCTAGCTTCCTCTACGCTGTATGGCTGTATACCCTGTTGAATGACCACCCACAGCTCTCCCACATTGTTTTGTTCAATGCAGAACTAATGGTGAGGATGCTGAGGGCATCCCAGAAGGGTCACACAGCGAAGGGGAGTGCCAGCAATCTGGTGGGAATTTTACTTCAAATATTATTAGGCATGAGCAGGTGAGTTTTGCAAAATTGTGGAAAAGTTTTCTTGAACCATTTTGCAAATTTGCACTGCAGACTTTGTAGTTAGGTATATGGCATTGCCATCAAAATTGTTCATTTAATTCAAGATGATGTATGGGAATATAGCCCAAGATAAAAAAGAAAATCAATTTAAAAGTATAGTTGATGTTGCCTGTTTTTTTTAAGCCCTTGATAACTATGTGAGTTAATTATAAAGCCCTGAACATGAAGAACATGGTTTATACCATCACCAAGATATAAACTGATCTGAAAACCCGAATTTGTTGCCATCCAAAGCAAGAATTAAGGGCAAGGCTATGTTCATATCCACATCAGGAACAACTCGGCCTCCTTCACCATTTCACTGATTTTTAAAGGACCAACATTTGCACATTTGAAAACGTAGAATGGAAATGTCCGAATAAAAATGTATTATTCAGTAAAAAATGTTAAAAATTAACATTTCAAATTTTTTTATCATTTAAGTATTTATACGCCAACAAGATACCTGCACAGACACTTGCAAGCACATATACAAGCATTGTAAGCAATTTATTATTTTAATTCTATGGAGTGTAAAAGCCTTTAGAGTGAGGAAATCTGATTTAATGAGTTTCAATGGGTGAATTGGGGAGGGGGGCAAAACAAAAAAGAAAAAGGAAAAATAGGGAGCAGGCAATACAACTTAAACCAAATGAAAAAAATAATCAAAATACAAGCTGGCAAAAGAAAAATTTAGAAATATCCTTCAATATATTATTACAGTTCATCCAAAACAATTTAATGTTACAGTTCCTATTTTTTAATTTTTACAAAAATGACTATAGACTATAGGAAACTGTTGGGTTAATTTATTCTATTGCATTGCAATGGGGTATACAATTTGAAAAAGGCCCCAATGAGCCTTCTCAGTACATTTCCATTGCAGTACATTTCCATTGCAGTGTAATCTTGCAAGGTGCGTTAGGGTGGAAAAATGCTGCATGAAATTTTTGATATTGGTTACATTGTATATGTTAAATTATTTTATTACATTGCATTATAAATTATACGTTTTAAATTGGGGTTATATGTTTATTGTTATAAATAATAATAACAATAATAATATAATATAATAATAATATAATATTAGATAATATTAGAGATAATAAAAGTAAATCTCTTAAAAAAAATAAAAACTGCTTGTTATTTGATTTGGATTTGGGGATATAATGCACACGGTGTAATTGTCGGGGATATTAATGCAGGAAGGCTTTGCCAAGTGCGTCTCTGACCTTCTCCCTCCCTCCCCGCCGCACGCTGACACTTCCAGCCTAAATTTACGTCCTGCATCACCTCAGGAAACCCTTGGCTAATTTCATTATATAGTAGAGAAAATGCAAATGAAGGCAGACAGCTGGCACTTTCCTCGTGGCTGGGAGAGAGCGAGGGGCCCCAGGCTTACCTCGTCAGAGGTTCCAATACCCTATCGCTTAGACAGGCCCCAGTGGGGAGAGAGCACGGAAGTTTCTGGAGTGCGGGAACAGATGGTCACCGAGCCGGGAAAAATTGAAAGGCAAGGTGTATTTCCCTGATCCGAGCAAGCGCACAACCGCCATCACCTGCCGAGGCCGTCCGGCACTTTATTATTTTTTATAACCTCAAAATTTAAAACTGAGAGGTGCATCAAAGAATAATTTTAATATCCATATCCTAGATACAGAGGCAGTCATTATAAAAGTGACGATGGGTGGCTCTGAGTTTTGTTTAGTTTTATTTGTATATTATTTTTTACCTTTTTTTCATTGGTCCAAAAACTTTGGTTTGGTTTCCAGAAGTAAATTGCTGAGTTATAATTTAATCCCCAACTGAAGAATCAAAATTATTAATGTAAAAGTCATCTCAGTCACTAAAAATCTCAGCTACAGTATTACATCCTATTGGATTTTTTTTAAATAATTTTCAATACTTATAATTCTGCAACTTTCATTAAAATAATACCTGGTGTAGGTGATTCTTGTTCGGTCATTTCCTATTATAGGGTGACAACACTTTGACCCTTTCACCCTGTTGTACGCTCACAAGTCATTGTGCTGATACACATTATGGAGGCACCGTCCACCCTTGTCACCATCAGCAAACCCACCATAAGAAATACAGTGCAGCCATTGCTGGATGTAGATAAGGAAAGGCTGCAAAGAGATGGAACTAATCATTATTATTAGCATCGTGTTCATGATTCCCGATTAACACCATCAGTGGTACTGAAAGTGCTTCAGCAAAATAAATGTAATTCAGTTGGGATTTACAATTTTTTTCAGGTTTTAGGGCCTTTATACCCCTATATATGCATTGCTGTGCATTGCCATTTGTTCTGAATAGCTCTCAAACAAGACTGGAGAAGATAGACTTTCAGGAACCTGGGGGATCCAGCACAACTGGAATGGATTTATTTAATCACCAGGTTCAGCAGGTTCCCTCATGGTAGTCTTCTCCAGTCTTGGAGAGCTGAATGTCTCTTCCCTGCACTTCAGGGTATCACAAACCATGTATATAAATGGAAATGTGTTACAGTGAGCTCCGTTGCCCAAAGAAGTTCAGGTGGGTTTTGTGCTGTTTTGGGGCTTATTAGGGGGTCATTCAAAGTAAATAAAGTGACTTTACGTAGAACTTTCATTAAAACAATGTAAATAGTTTTCCCAAGCATATTGAAAAAATAACAATGGAACCCTTTCTGCAGTACTCTCCTTCTCTCCATTGCTGTCTCTTGCAGAATGTCCTCTCCCAAATGATCCCTATCATCGTTTATTCCACTTCCTAATGGGCTCACCATGTTTGTGCCTTTGGAAAGCACCTCCCAATTCCTGACCTGACGTTGGAGAGGACCAACCGGTATTTATAAATGCATAGGGAACATTCTAGTGGAAAGGTTTGTTTTCCAATTGGTACTAAATGGTCCAGTGCAAAGCTTCTTGGAGTACTTTTGCACCACATGGACATGGCTTCTTGTTGAAAATAATTACTTGGTGGGTGAATTTAGAACATGAATACAGCTACTAGAACAGGAGCTACATGCTTGTAACCATCAAAAAAGTAAATCAAAGTGGACCTAAACTGAAAAAAATAAAAGCGACCAGGGGGTAGAGCTAAATGAAACAAAGGTCTCCTATGCCAAAAAGCCATGGCTCCTGGTGGCTTTTTGGTTTACCCCTACTCTGCAGGGCGCTGGGGTAAAACAAAAAGCCTGCTGCCAGGGGCAATGTGACTCCTGCACCTTTGCAGCAGTCACATCATCAGTGGTCATCCAATGGCTGAATAGGATTGCCAAGGACCCGGATGTCCACTATGGAGTCAGCATTGTAGGTGGCGGCTTCCTGGAACATGGTGCCAGGATCCTGGAACTGCCATCATTGCAAGGTGCCCGCACACAGGTACGTCTGTGCCAAAGTGCATATTGACTGACAGGAGCTCACCATGCACCGAGTACAGGTTCAGTTAGAATTTTCAAAATTTGTACAACGTTTTTACCATGAACAATATATTTGGGAAAATATACTCTTTTATATCAGAGAGCCAAAAAAGAACCATGAAATACAAGAACAGCCAACGTAGAGAGAGATGAGGAGCTCCATGCACGGTATGGGGCCTGTACAGATGTCAGAACATGGCTCCTGACCAATCTGTCTGAGAGGCTCCATCACCATATCGGAGGCTCCTCTCAGCTGTTCCAGCCAGCTTGTGGGATCCCATCACATAAGATGCTTTGTGACACGTGAAAAGTAAGACGTCTGCGGCCATTCTGCTCTCTGTGTGATTGTTAGCTGCATCATGGATGAGTCTTGGGTCCTCCGAGAAATGTTCTCATAGGCGGACGGACATGTGCACCCTGCTGATCACCTAATAGAGGCTTCCTCCATATGACACTCAGGAGGTTCTCACTTGTCAAGGTAATCCTGGAGTTCTTTCCAATTTTTTTATGTTTGAGATTAATAAAAAAAAAAAATATGAAATAAATAATGTTGCAGTTTAAGATTTTTTTTGTAATGCATAGTAACCACCAACCTGGAGAACAAGAAGACCGTGTGGACATTTGATTTCTAAAGACTTTCTATCACTGATGATATTTTTAAAATTATAATTATATAGGAATAATAATAACGAATCTAACTAATACGTAAGAGCTGTTTATAAATGTTTTCACCCAAA
Source organism: Pyxicephalus adspersus (assembly GCF_032062135.1). Taxonomy (NCBI): domain Eukaryota; kingdom Metazoa; phylum Chordata; class Amphibia; order Anura; family Pyxicephalidae; genus Pyxicephalus; species Pyxicephalus adspersus. Next base: position 144,555,818 of record NC_092861.1, read on the forward strand.
ATTCACATTGGATTCCATTAGATATTGTAAGCTGATTTATGCAAAAGTCCAATGTGAAAAATATTTATTTTTTGGAAAAATTGAGAGAAAACATTTATAAGTAGACACTAAAGTGTTATATTTTTTAAAGAAGTAGAGACTATTAAAGTATAAATAAATGCTGCATACAGGGTACAGATAATGTAAAATGAAAAACATTATTGTGTTTTAGGGAGTCATTTATAAAGCTGGTGATTATTATTTCTGCAGATATGGCAACATTATTGACATCGCTCAAGTTCATATAAGTGGTGATCGGCCGATATGATTGTCACTGTCAGCAACCCTATTTAATGTACAGAGCTGTGTAATATGTTGGTGCTATATAAATACTGTTTTTTATTATTATTATTATTATTATTATTAATAATAATAATAATAATAATAATATTAGAGAAGAAAAAGAAGAAGAATCTGTGGTTTGCATACACAAGAAACTGAAGCCGTGTTCACTTTTATCATCCAATCCCAAGCAAGTCAATATCTATTTCTACTCCCTGCACATGACCAAGTAATCAAATCAAGCATTACTTTGCTATGTGATTTTTCTTTACTTCTTTAGCAAAATTAACCACAAACACTTGGATGATTTTATATTAATCTCAAATTAAAAAGTCACTATAGAACAGAGTAGTGTCCATAAGAGGCCCTCTTCATAGTCAGGAGATGTTCCCCTCATCACAAACCATCAGCACGCTCCCTCATATCATCATCATAATGCAGAAGAAGGGAGATTTCTGGAATGCAGAGGATAATGCTAATTATATTATAATAGGTTCATGCTGACTTTTCTTGGTGAAAACAAATTATAGAACAGCTTCTACATCATGAATACTTGTAAAGGAAGTTTTATTACATTTCTAATTGTTTATTAAATGCTCAGAATCGTCTACAGGGGCGATGCACTGCAATAGGGTTACAGCGTACCTTAGGAATGACAAATGCCCTTTCCCTAAAAATGAATGGAGATTTTGGAAGAGTTCAGGTTTGAAAGATTGGAAGAGGTGGCCCCCCAGCAATCTGCAGAATGAAAATCTCTGGGGTATGGAGATATTATTATTATTATTATTATTATTAATAAACAGGATTTATATAGCGCCAACATA
>NC_092861.1:144557783-144659620 GCF_032062135.1 Pyxicephalus adspersus
AGAGAGATATATATAGAGAGATAGATTTTTATATATATATACACACACACACACACACACACACACAAACACAATACAGCCTGTATAGAACGTTCGTTCATCACGCATGCTCGGAACATGCACAATCACTGAACGACCGTACACATGATAGATGGTGAAAGATTGTCGTCCAATCAGGTCCACCATGCCGGTCGTTCATTTCCAACGACTATCTTCGTTCGTCGGCGTCTTTGGTCACTTTTTTTTTAAACGATTTTTGGTCAATCGGTTGTTCGTCGGTCGTTTCCAACGATAATTATTGGACGTGTGTACACGAGTAGGGTGCGGTGGTGGGGTGTGGTGGTGGGGTGCAGTGCTTTTTATGTAAATTGTTCTAAAAGTATTTCTATCCCTCAGGGCCATTTTTATGATGATTAAAGAAATTATTATGGTGTAAACATTCTTTTGTGTGTTTTCATATTTTTATGTACAGTTAGCATTATTATATGTACATGGGGTAGCCATATTTGCCTAATACATACAGATTTATAGCTCAGGCCCATTGATTACGCTCTTTGCTGATTGCAGAGCAAAGTGGGTGAGTATGTCTGACTTCTTCAGAGAGACCATTGCTTCAACAAAGAGAGCAGGTCATTCTTTGCAGCATGCTAGCATGGTTTGAAGGCTTATTATTATTATCCATCATAATAATAATAATAAACAGTAATTAATTAAAGTCCAACATATTGTGCAGTGCTGTACAATAATTAAGCTTTTCTACTGCTTTATAAAGAATACTGTAAAACTTTGCACAGATGAACTGAAAGTTCTGACTTTAAGTATTTACAAGAAACATTCCCTACTTTCTCTTTAATGATGTGATCAAGCCTAATAATGTCCATGCATAAATTCAAACTTCTACATTTTTATAGGAATTCTATATTTTTTTGTTGTTGTTACAATTCAATGTACTATAATGCAACCATTTCTATTGCAAACTTTCTTTAATGTTGGCATCTCCTATACAAGCAGGTAAAAAGGGATGGAAAGTGAGCGGTGGAAGGAAGAGAGGCTTTGCATGGAGTGTGGGTAGGCTCTGGGCATGTATGGACAGTCAGGCAGACGCAGGCAGACAGTGGCTGGTGGGGAGGTCAATGTTGGGGAGGTCAATGTTCCTCTAGTCCTTGCCTTTCCCAGGAGAGGTAGCTGTAAGCACTGAGGCATGATGGGAGTTGTATCACGAACACGGCTGAAAAAGTGCATCAAACAAATCCGAGTCCCGGCTGTAATATGTCATCCAGCTCTGGCAGTGATTTACACCTAACTAGCCGTGAACATAACTTCAAACCCGCCACATAGAATGTTGTAGGAAAATTCAAACATATTTAATATAAACTTATATTAAGGAAGATTGATTTGGGCTAAAGTTATATTGCTGTAAAATTATCATTTCAGTGCACATGAAAATTCTGCTAATAGAATCTACATTTTAGGATTCATTTATTGAAGGCTTAGAGAATAACACACATGGGTTGGGCATGGAGGCGTTAGTACACAAATTCTTGGGGAAGGCTGCTGAGGGGAAAATGCATTTGCTGAAAGAAAAATTCACTTAGGCAAAATAATTTGTACAGAAAGGTTAAACACATACTTGGGGCACTGGATGCTAAGGGGTTAACCTACGAGGTCTGGTTACTCTGAGCTGTGTAGTAAACATACATACAAGAGGAGATACACATGGGCTGAGGACTCTGGGCCTGATTCATTTCATTTCATTTTTAAGTTCTTTTTTATTGTTAAGGTAGTAAGAAAATACAATACAAACCAAAAGAGTAAATTGTTTCTATTTGTAAATGGCTGACTCACTTGCAAGGAAAGCCGATGGAATAGCAAAAGTGGGAGCGTTACTTTCCCAAGCAGTAAAAGAGCTTGAAAAAAAAGCCTTCATCAATATAGATCTCCTTCTAGTTCCAAATATGAGCAGATATTGTCAAAACAGCAGTATATAAACAGGAAACGAGAGTCTGCAGGCCTTGGATAGCGGTAGGGAGTGTTGGAGACATACATAATCAACAACAGCATTTCCCAACCTTTTTAACATGGGGGAACCCTTGAAATAACTTTCAGGTCTTCAGGGAACCCCTTCTTTAATTACTATATACTCACTCAAAGTGCATAAGTCTGGTGGACATTGTAAAGATTTTCTCTTACATTGCTAGCCATTGGGAAAAATGTCACCCTTACAGATAGCCAACTGAGAGGTCTGGACTGCTCACTGCTCAGGGAACCTCTAGCAAGCTCTGGAGGAACCGTGGTTGAGATCTACATTGTCCTATTTAATTGCAGCTCCCTATGCCACTGACACAATGGGCCTAATTTATTAAAGCTCTTCAAGGCTGGAGAGAATACATTTTTATCATTGAAGCTCAGTGATCCAGCAAACCTGAAATGTACATCCTTAAATCACTTGCTGTTAGCTAGCCATTTTTTTATCCTGGACCGGATCTGTTCCAAGTTTGCTGGATCACCCAGCTTCACTAATGAAAGTGTATCCTCCCCACCTTTGGAGAGCTTTATTAAATCAGGGCCATTTTATCAGCATTAAAAAAGTTCCCTTATTACTTCAAATAAAGAAATTATATTGGTATAAAAAGTAAATGTAAAATAATTTAAAAGTACATTGGCTATTAATACCAAACTTTCTTCAACTTATTATGTTCTACATGTCTCCCATTGTGCAAAGCAATGTTTCTTTCATCCAGGACATGAAAGGTTAAAGTGCTTGAAGTTTCAATTCCCAGCACAGCTGCGGGTGAACTATGGATAGTGCAAAGCGTTGCAAATTTCCTCTCGTTTGACCATGAACTTTCCATGATCTAGTTAACGTTACTGTCAAGCCTCCCGCGGTCCTTTTTTGAAAAGCAGGACTTGTTTGTGCTGCCCTCTGGCCAACTTGAGCGGGACTGAAGCTCTTGCAAGAGCTATCAAGCTGGTTGACAGCTTGTCACCGCCGAGGCTCCATTAATTTCTATGCCTTTTCCGCCGTTTGGCATCTGCCATTGAAGCTTTCGCTCTCTTCCGAGCAGCTCCTGTTTGCGTTTAACACTCGGGTTAATTTTCATCAGAGTTTAAATTTAGCCATCAGTTATACGAGAGAGCTGTCAGCCAACATATGGAAAGAGGAAGAGAAAAAAAATTAGAGATGAATTTATTGTAAGCGCGTAAAAATCTGTTGAATGTAGAATAGATCAACTGAGTGCGGAATATTGGATAGGTCCCAGTGGGGGACGAAGGGTCACGACAGACTAGCAGACTGGATTAGCTGGTCTATTCACTAGAGTGGCATCCAGGCTTCTTGGGAGCTTCCGGATATATCAAAAACTGATGGAAAGACAAAGTTCAATTTGTCCCCCTTTTAAAAGGGATAATTAACCTGTCACTCTTTCTGCCTTAACAGCTTCATTATATGGTGCGAAGAATGGGTGCTCTACTCCCCGTTCCTATTCCACCAGGGAGAAGGGGGCATTGTACGAGTGGTTGAAGGGCCAATGCTTTAATAACGCTTCCCGTGTACTAAGATAATTGAAAGCTGTAAGTTGTGGACACGTAATATATCTTGCTTTTTGCAGATGGAGAGGTTTGGGTCTTTGGGCAAACAGGGATGAAAATGATAACAAATTAGCTGAGAAATTGATGGAGTCTAAAGAGAGAGATAATGAAGCATTGATGCCGGTGCAGCTGTTTTAGATGTGTTTGACAGAACAGAAAAGATATGCCAGTTTGAGGTCATAATGATCATAATGAAGCTCTTGGACATCTGTTTGTGCATATCAAATGCTGATCTGAGAAGGTAAAAAGCAAAAAATTTCAGCATAAACAAAATTGAGAGTTGGCATTTCTATTTGGTAAAATGCAATGGAGTCAAATAATGTGGTAAAACTAAGGCCAATCATTGGGAAAATGACAAATCCTTTTTTCACCCCACTTTGTTCAAGATTTACTTTCTTCTGGTGTCCACATCATTATCTGTCCAACAGCTAGGTCAGTTTAGAAGCCAGGAGGAACCTAATGCCATTGTAATTGGCATGGGCATTCTACAACCCCATGGGATGAGTTATTAGAGGAAAGGAAAACGGGTTGGGTATATTTTTAATTTTTGACTTTGACTTGAGGGTACATTGGACATTAAATGAATCCCTTTGCTATCTTGGACCTGTTCTTTTGCCCCTCATGGGCGCAACCATCTTTTTCCGTCTACTCTTCCTTGATCTTTTGATCTTCAGTCATTTTGATTGGCCATGACATAACTCCTGCTTAGCCCCAGGACCCCAGGATTCCAGGGGAATTCAGTATTTGCCAGATTTTCCTTTGTCAGAAGTAATGGCAATCAGACTAGTAAGAATACTTATTTCAGAAGGGACACTGCCTGACCATTTCTGCATTAAAGTTCTGACTGATGCCATCTTTTTAATGTAGCACTTTAGTTCCACTTTAAGTATAAACTGTAAATGAAGTAGTACATATATAATTAAAAAAATGCAAAAAACACTGGAAAATTGCAATAAAAACTATATTATCTGAAATAGAGCCCTAAATGCCCAAGAGGAGAGGGTGAGGTGGTTGTGGTCTACATAGTAAGAGCAACCAACAATGCTGCTACAGTGCACCCTAGGATAGGAAGTACATTATTGGTAGGGTAAGGAGTTAAAAAAAAGCCTAAAAATGTATTGCCGCCACCACATTAAAGAACTAAGAATCTTCAACATTCAACAAATTTTTGTTTTTTAGGTTTTGATAAGATTTATATAAAATGAAGAGTGTCAGACTCAATGGACCACTTGTTTTTTTTTTCTGTAATACCCATAGCCCTTATAACACCAGAATGGAATGTGCTGTCTCTCCAAATATGCCTGTCCACCATGCAGACTATATTCTCCATATTGGAATACCGCACTTAAACAGGAACAAGATTTACATTGGCAACTGCTCTTGCCACTGGTGATTTTCCAGCTTGAAAGCTGAGTCACCAATTTGGGATGTCAGGGAAAGTCACTGTATCACTGCTACTCCGATGCCCGTTATTGTTATAGAACTTGGCACACGGATTTCCAATCTTACTTTTTTTAATAAAAGGCCTTAGGTAAAATAGAAGTGGCCAGTTATCCAGCTATCATTGTAGCAACAGCAAAGATTGACACCAATAATTTGTAGAAGGATAAAAAACCTTTGATATAAAATAAATTTAAAGGCAGCAATGTAAAAATATATTTTTTATTTGAATATCAGCCAAAAAATACAAAAAGGCAAAACAAATATTTGATACAGAGATGATACATAAGGAATACATGAACACATGGACATGTTAGAACATGGCAGCCTACATACTTATCACATAATAGGGTTGCTTTACATTGCGTTAAATATATAATCCGGGATTCTTGATGTCACTATTCTTTGTACATATGACATGTTCAATGTTAGGGCCACCATGAATCTGGATATTACACGTGATTTATATTAGATTCCATTTGATTCTGATCTGCACATAAATGCCGAGGATTTCACTTTACAAATCTGCACTCTGTGTAATGTAGAGCTTGGATCTGTATATGGAACTGGCGCAGGAGTTACATCATCAGTGGTCATTTTACGAGCAAAAAAGAGTTCTGTGAAGCTGAAAGTCCAACATAGAGTTGGTGGCAAAGATGATGGCTTCCTAGGACAAGATAATGGAGCTGTTATCACCGCTGGGCACCTGCACCCAGGTAAGTGTGTGTTGTATACTATGCATTGTTGATGATGATTATGGCAGAAGCTCACCCCCCATCATTAGTTTGTTTGAAGTGATCACAAGAAGAAATTAAAAAACAAAAAAGCACTTCATTCTAAAATAGAAAAATGATTATTAGCACAGTTCTAGTCTAAGGGGAAGATGATGGGGGGGTGCTCCTCTAAATCATTCCCATTTGGACACAACAGCTATAATTCATGTGATTCGCGACTGATCAACCATGGAAGTTCATTAGCAAAAACGGGAGATAGCTGTTTGAACCCTAGACTTTCCCCCAGGGTGAAAACCAACCATTGCCTAAAGCTAGTAAACTAGCCTTTGCCCAAAACTTTACCCAACAGGTTAAAGCCAGGGTGGTAAAGAGTGAATAAGAGCACAGGGCCTCCTGGAACACCTACGTATCCCACAACCTTGGGAAAGCACAGAAGGGGGTTTTTCACTGCATGCTAAGTCAGAACAACACTCTTTTATTTTACATTTAGGAAAATGTTACCTGAAGCAGATGGCAGTGCCCGGCACCTAGCGCCACCCCTAGGCCGGGAAGAGTTCAGGAAGGCGAATCAAGGGACCAAAACAAAGGCAGATGTGGAGGAAAAGAGGGCTCTGAGGAAGTAAATGTAAGTATGATTTTTTATTTTAATGAAGGTTCTGCTTTAATTTTGTGCTTTGTGTTGTGCATACTTGAGGATAATGGCAGAAGCTCACTAACCACCATAAGTTGCTTTAAAGAGATCAAAAAAGGGAAGAGAAGTAGAAACATAAAAAAAGCACTTTATTCAAAAACAGAAAATTGAATGTTAGCATGGTTCTGGTCTAAGTGGAGAGGGGAGGACGATCGGGAGGAGCTCTACTGCATCCCCCCCATTTGGACACAACAGCTATTATTCACATTATTCATTTATTGATCTGGCATGAACAGGAGATAGGAGGATAGGAGACAGGAGACAGAGCTATATAGACCTTAGACTAAACCAGGGGAGGAAACTAGCGTTTGCCCAAAACTTTACCCAATAAGTTCATTTTGTGCTTTGCGTTCTACTTTAAATTCCAATCCTGGTTACGTCTTAGCAGCATTTGGCAGATATACAGAACCTATAAACCCTGCTGATGTATGTGTTACATTACAAAGAAAATGTGATTTATTGCGACGGCTGGAAAAAATTCACCTCAATCACCCCCCTCGGCATACGCGTATTAGGGCGTTGGATGTCTTCCTCGGGATCTCCGGCAATGCACCTGTAGGCTGTGCATTCTCCTATAGAAAAACCTTTTGGTGAAGGTGAAGGGGGCTTGTTATAACCATCGCTTCGAGCAGATGGACCCTTGAAACCATCTGTTGTAGTGGCAACAAAATGTTCAATGATGCATTACGAAATTATTTAGCTCTCAAAGAGGCTGAAAATAGTTAGTAATGAGGCATCTGTACTAAGTGCAAACAGCCCGTTTTACATATGATCAATCACTTCCCCGGATTCAGCCGTCGTTAATGTCTTCTCTTTAAGAGGCCAATGCCAAATCCTGTAAACGCTCTGCTATTATGATGTATATGTTAAAGCTGCACTCTAAACAAACAGTTGAATATGCACATTAGAAACAATATTTGAAAGCTGTTTGACCTACTAAAGGATTATTTCTGTCTTGAGATATATTCAGCACTGTCCTATAGCACAGCGTTATGTAGCAAGACAGGAGACCAGATTTTTCTCTGCTACTGTTAGATAACACACATGGGTCTTGTCCCTCCCCCGGCCTGTGATTGGACAGTTAAAGTAGAAGTTGCAGGAGAATCAGATCAACTCTCTGTCACTTTGTTCTCTCTTTCTTGCACCTCAGCACACCTAATTAGCTTGTTCTACTATGTTCTCCTCTAGTCTAAGCTTTGTTGTACAGAAACTGCAAAAGACAAATTCTAAGTCAAATTGTGGTGTTTATACTGCTTATCTTTGTCTCAAGCTGTCTCTTCTGCAATAAAAACTTACCTGTGTGCTCATAACTATTTGAGTAAACGTGTCTCCCCTCGCTCCATTGCCAGCACTGGCATCTATACCAGGTCCTCCTCTGGCTTCAAGAACTCAGCCATTATGATTGGCCAGGCTGAAATGATGTACACACCCGCGCATGTGCACTGCACTGGCATGGGCACAGTGCCACCTGCAGGTTGGTCATGTAAGGAAATTAACAGCTACAGCCCGCATGTAATGGGTGAATTGGTGAATAGTTATGGCAATTTCCCAGGGCAAATAGTCAATATTATCTGACAGTATTGAGGTTTACTATGTTACCCAAACATCTCCATTGGCCATTGAGAATATCCATTAACTGGACAATAAAAGCAGGTCTATCCTGACTTTTTTTTTTACGCTTAATACTTAGCAGAAGGGAATGTCCATCCAATGGAGACTTTCCATAGAGGAAAATTCATGACAGATAATCTTTAGAGATCTTGTGGAGGTGCTGAGCACGAACGACCTCTGGCTTTACTGGCCAACAAACAGTAGGCCAATGCGCCATGTTGGCCATGTCCACAGCAGAGCTTCTCTGGGCTTAGACGGGGCACCCTTCCCTAGATACTCTCCTCATCCTTTATAATCTGGAATTCCAAAAACCTAGACATATCATTGTGCATGTCATGCGATAGGCCAATAGTACCGTGAGCCCAGTTTGTTGACGCACTCTCAAGGGTTGGCACCCTCACGGGAAGTTGGTTGGGGAGAGGCTGGGTGTCAAGCTGAAAGAAGCCCATGGTTGGCTCGCCAAAATGTAAATTTTTACAGTTACTAGAACAAAAGTTTTATCCTTGGATTTAAAATACATTTTTAAAAATTGATAAAAATTAGCAAAAGTTATGTTTTTTAATATACATTATTTGTTTCCATGTTACTTATAGATAAATTTACATTTCTACCTAGCAATAACCGCTAGACAGAAGACAACACTAAGAGTTCTGGGCCTATATGTAGTCATCCCGCTACATTAATTCATACTGTACGCCTTTGCTCCAGTCTCCTTGCCCGTCTGTTCCTCCCAGGGTGATATTAAATTGAAAGATATTTACAGTGCCGGCTTTAAGCTTGTTTTGTTTGTACTCTGCACAGGACCGTCTTCGGCGGGAGCATTGAACTGTTTGTACGGGATAATAGCACTTTAGAGATTGCTGTGTTCCGTCTCCTCCTGACCTATTCTCTTTAACCTTTTTGAATATGCCGAGATTGCAGGTTTTCCTTAATTTGCTTACAATCCTGAGTGGCTCGTCTCAAGACTTTCACCGAACGTATGTAAAAAGGACGGCAATGGGATACAAATGTGCATGCTTAGTGAGCTCTCCTATAAGTAATCATTTCAAAGTGCCTGAAATTAAATATTCACGTCAATTTTTCATTTTCACTTGTTCATGGTTTTTCATGATAATTTTTCATATACATCGTCAGACGTGCTGCTTTTAGCATCAGTTTTGTAGGACCTGGGATGGACACCTCCTGTGATAAATTCAGGTCCAAGGAAGTTTAGTAGAGTGGACAAAGCTCTGCCAATAGATTTGTACAGCGAGAAGTCAACACCAATGCTAAGCATTGTCAATATTAGAGATATTAGAAAGTTTGAGCCAATCAAACTCTGCGATTTGAAAAGTTTGATTAGCTCAATTTCAAGTCAGTGAAATCTACATGTGATCTGCATAAACTTAAAATCTCATTAGCCATCTTTATGATTTTCGATGTACCATCCCCTTGTTCCCTAAAGCAGACCTATCATCAAAATATCACATAACCCTTTTATATAAGGTAAAAATTTGCTTTGTATCTCCTTTCCCCATCCATAAATGATTTATTTTTATTTTTTTAAAAAAGGTGAAGCTCTTTCCTTTTGTCTTTACTGCTATGGCAGTAAAGACATTTGAATCTCAGGAGGTGATAAAGATGGTATACCTACGTCCCGTATCCCAGGAGGCTTCAGGCTGGGAAGATGGTGGTGCCTGTTCTGTTATAAAGTAGAACTCCAGAATGGAGAGGGATTGAATCAAGCCCAGGTATGGAGGAATCAGGTCCTCTGCAGAAGTGAAAGTAATTGCTATTTTTTTAATTTTTATGACAGTTCAGCTTCATAAGATTTGAGGTATTATTGTTTTATTAAACCTGCATAATATTGTATTATATTCACATTATACACCAGTGATCCTGGATGTGCATTTGGCTCATGGGACATAAGGGCATGGTTTGCACAAGGCCGCTGTCCTAAAATGATGAATATTTTAATATTTTGGGGGTTTGCAGTGGACTAAGATATGTAAATACTTTCTTGTTTAATGCTTCAAAAGAAACAAAATCTTCAAAAATGTTTTTTAATTTTTTTATTTTGATCAGTGCTTCTGTCTTTTCCTTACAGTGTCCTCTTTGCGGAGATTTTACCTCCACTTCCTGACCCAGTCGCAGGGGGATCAAATGGACAAATGTTCATTGTTTCCTAAAGGACAGGTTTTGGAAACTTGATCCCTATTCATACACAGTATTATCCTTGTAAAAAAAACAAAAACAAAAGACACTGCATGAAAGCAACAACACATCACCTCAACTCTGAAGCATAAAGAAGGGAACATAGTAACCTATAGTTTCTTTGTTGTTGAAACCCGAACAAAGCCAAAAAACTGTGGGGTTATAAAAAATAAATGCTACATTACAATGCCATGGTTTCTATTTAAAAAAATTCAAATCTGAAAATATATACATATAGCTAAATACAGAACTAGTTAGATAGATAGCAACTAACAAAATATCTCCTGAGGAAGCACACTGTTATTCCGCGAAACGCGTGGAGACCTATATACTGACTAGAGTTCCTTAATAATCTGGAGTTACATACCTATATGGTGATAAGGTTTTTATGCTGTGATTTTTAATCTCGAGATAATAAATGCTATTGTTTTACCATGCAATGTTTTAATAATTTTAATTGTCTCATATTATATTTATGATAAACACCTTTCATTACTGCCTATAAAGTCCCATGTTTCTTGGTTGTTTTTGTATTTGTAGATAGATAGATAGATAGAGAGATGAAATATACCATAGATAATGAAATAGTTAGATGATAGTTACACTTGCATATACTCTTGTAAATGTATTTTATATATCTATCATATTCTAAGTACATATAAAAATATAAAGACAAAAACACAAGGAGAATGCCTTTTGCCTCAATTACACAGAGCTGTAATGTGAACAGAGGAATTTGTCATGCTATCCTGACATAGTTACCTTGATTAATTACTTTTTAATCAGTCATAATTTTGTGTTAAGTGGTGTAGAAATGCCCTTTGTTTCACAGCTTACACCTTCCTTGACTAACAATGTGAGCTGCAGACTAGTGCCTGTCATTAAAAGCCAAAAAAAAAAATCAATAGCGTCTTTTTAATTAAAGGAGAGGGTGGCTTTAAATGTGTCATTCTTTATAGGACTCACCTCTCCTGATTCTACAAAGTTCAGCCGTGTCCATGATTAAAGATACAAGGTTAGTCCTCCCATAATAAGATTGGAATCTGAGAGTAGATTTCCAGCAATTAGCAGAGGGAATATTAGAAGAATCACAGCTGGTCTTTATGATGTATGTAGTATTACACAAATGGTTGTACATAGAGTTTGCACTACATTTTCTATATCTCCCTTGGCACTCTTCACTATTTTTGCTTTTTCATTCACCACTATTATTACCCAGGTCTACTCTACTGAACCCCATTACCTCGTAGGTCATGCAGTGCTGTGGGCACGCCTAATAACCCATCCTCTGGTCATTGGAAGCCCTGAAGAAGTCCCTTACAGGTGAAACGTGTTGGCAGATATGTAAAAGAGTAGGGAATATGAATTGTCAGGACTGGATTTACTATAAGGCGCTGTAGGCATATGACTAAAGGAAAGGAAACAAAGACAAAAAAGCATCCCCATTGATTGTAATATGATAAACAATATGGTGATTGACACATTACTCAAAGCCAGGTTAGCACTAGGGAATGCCTTGAGTAATGAAGGTAGCCCTGGTAGAGGGGTGCTTTTTTCCACACCCAAAATGTGTGCCTACAGGATCCATTGATAAACATTTGCCTTTGGATTTTACACTTTATCAAAGTATTGTTATCCTTGAGTACATGGGACTTTTTTATCCCCTAGCTGAGAGATGGTGAGGGTCCGGGGAATGGGAAGGAAAGGTAAGTATGTGCTGATGAATGGAATGATGAAGAAGGAAAGAAAGTGATGGGGGAATGAGAAGGAAAAGTAAACTGGACATTATTGTGAAACTATTACTTTGCCAAAAACCACAGATTCATGTTTTTTATATATACTCAAGTATAAACCAATATCTTTTAACCTTAAAATGCCCAATCTAAACACCAACAGTAGTTTGTTACAATCTTTACATAGGACACAGCACCATCTACTGGTTACCAAAAATAATGCATAAAACATAATTTAAAAGCAGTAATCCATATGAAAAATTAAAAAACTTTAAAAAAGGGGAAACAAAAAAACAGATTATGCCTATGTACATTTATTTATTTTTTCTCCCTTTAAAAAAATAACCCACAATAGATATATTTTTTCACATTCATTTTATTTCCATTTCTATTGCTTACTGTTTTGAATGTTAGCAGTGATGGCCACGTTTTGTACTCTTAGTTTATGCCGGTTTTTTTTCAGGTAAAAGTTGATTTATATCCGTAATCAGCAATTAAGTGCCCGGTTAGTGCAATGTCGCATGTTAAGGTGCTACTAGATTGTAAGCTCTTCGGGGCAGGGTCCTCTCCTCCTGTGTGCTAATATGTTGGCTCTATATAAATCCTGTTTATTATTAATAATAACAATAATAATAATATATTAGATAAGTGCTGCCTCACTGGCATGAAGTATCTTGACCAGTGTACCTAGGTACCTCGGTTTATATTCAAGTATATACAGTATATTAAAATACATACAGTATATTATGTTTTCTAGAGTAAATAAGTTACACTGGTAACACTACTCTTTTTGTAAATGAAAAAGCATTGGCTTTGTATATTTAATATTTATCCTCTAATAGGACAATTTGGGGTCTGTTTATAAATGTTTTCAGCCAAGGTTTACCCAATATGTAAAAAAAAAAAAAAAATCTGAATTTGGGTGAAATTTCAGAGAATCATGGGTGAAAATTATTTTAATGTATTATACATAGACCTCCAAGTATTATTTATTACAAAATGTATTTTATGAATAAAACAAAAATGTGAAATATTACAGACTAAGGTTTAGATTTTTTTACGTTTTCAAATATAATGTTGAATGTTTTTGATACCTCAGCTGAATGCAGCAACTTGCATTTAGTTTTATTTGCTGTTTAATGTTTGTTGAGAGGATTCTTTTTATAGAACAGCTTGCAGTAAGTCTATGATATGAGGTGCAGATGTCTACACTGAGAAGCCCTGTCACTTTAACTTATAGCTGGGGGCCCGGATCCTGAGCTGGGGTGTGCAGCGGTAGAGGGTAACACAAGGAGACTGCACAGCGTCCTGGAATATGCTTGCTTTATATTGCGCGTTATCATATCTACAAAAGAGAACAGAGGCAGGGACGCATTTTCTAAAAATGATAAACGCAGAACAAGAAGATCTACAAACCCCGTATATTCTATAGAATGGGCCACTGACTTATTCTGGGATGGATGGGGATTTTCTGACCCAGAAGAACAGAGACGGATATAGAACAACAATTTCTAAGGTCGTACGACCATTTGAAATAAAAGAAAGATGATGGCTTGACCTGCAGCAATATTGCAATGTCTTTGAGAACTTATGAATAACTGCTTGCCAACTTTTTATTAAAGTTTTGCAAATAATTGTTTCATAGATGACAAAAGGTTCCCACTGTTAGTTAAAGCTATTAGTGCCCACTTTGAGACGGTTATCTAACTGAAGCTTTCAGCTGAGAAATTTTATAACATCTTCAGTGACTCACTGCTATGATTTATTGGAACGTGTGTTTCAAATTTGGCTTAAGCTATTGAGCTCTGTATACAAAAGTCTTTTTTTTCAATAGATTGTAAAGGGATGGATTATGCCATGTAACATGGAGTTTAAAGCTCCCCCGGCTGGATGAAAAATACCCAAATATCAACATATACTATGGGCAGCACGGTCGCTCAGTGGTTAGCAATCTGGCGTTTGCAGCACTTGGTCCTGGTTCGAATCCTGGCCAGGACACTATCTGCAAGGAGTTTGCAGGGTCTCCCCGTGTTTGTGTGAGTTTCCTCTGGGTACTCCATTTTCCTCCCACATTCCAAAAACATGCAGTTAGGTTAATTGGCTTTCCCACAAAATTGACTTTAGACTGTGGTAATGTCTATGGTAGGGACATTAGATTGTGAGCTCTTTGAGGGACAGCTAGTGACTATATGTTGGTGCTATATAAATACTGTATAATAATATACTATTGTTTATTTTATGCACAAAAAATACATTTGTATTGCCCCTGGTCAGCCACATGGAGCATGAATTAATTTACTAGCTTATAATTTATATTAAATGTAATATTTCATATAAAAAATGCATTTATTTACATGTTTATGAATACAGAGCTGAATTGATATGTCAGGATAGGCGGAATTTTTTGTAGGAGGTTTTCCTAATTCTTGCAGGCTATTGGCTGATCTTTAACCCACCCCTCCCTGCATTGTCTGCCGGTGTTCTCCCCTTTCTCCCACCTATGTTACATGGATGACTAGGTCAGCTGACTCAAACTCCAATACTGCTGGCAGAGTTCCTTTACAGTGACATGACAGGTCCTCTTTAACCCATCCAATGTTTAGCGCAGGAATTCCTTTTTTTTTCTTTTTGTTCCTGGATTCTGCTAATGACCTGTGGAGGAACACCGCAGCAGTAATTTTACAGAAACGGTGGGCAGGTCACCATGACAGATGTTCCTAACATATGCAGAGAATTAATTACCCGCTAGTAAACAAAATCTGTGATGCGGAGAGTCATTTGGTCCAAATTTCTTTTGATTTTGCAATTATTAGCGGCTTAATTTTTCTTGATCAGCTGGACCCACTTGAATTTAAGTGTTTCTTAATGGGCTCGTCTGCACGTGTTCCTGAAATGCTGAAAGGGATTCTGTGATATGTGAAGTCGGAGAGCTGCAGAAACAACACAGGTACGGCTTTCACTGTATAAAGTCATGCTGACGCTGCCGAGTAATCAGCTGTGGAAAAATAGAGGGGTTTCCGATTTTGTGCCTGCAGCCTAAAGAAAAACTCTTGTTTGTTGCTATAGGTTGGTTTAGTAAATACATTTCCATTTAAAGGTATATGATTAGCCAATAACTAATTTTTCGGATGGCATAGATTGGGTTGAAATCCCAGCTACCTATTAATTTGCTTTCTGGGTCATGTTGCGGGATTCCCTTTATTTTTATGCAACAGGAAGTGGGAAATAAATCTGTAAAAAAGGTAAAAAGAATTTCCCTCCATGACAGATCAGATGACCCAGTTGTTCTAGATTTAGATTTTGGATTTTCACTTGACCAGGGTAGCTCGGACCTTCTAGCCCATCCCTTATAAACACCATTGCATAACTACCGCCTACTACCAAACCTCCCCCTGCTTACCAGCCACTCCCACCCATTAAATACCCCAACACAAAATCTTGGATTTTAAATTGGCTGGCGAGCAGCCGTTTATTTAAAACACCATTAAATAAAGTTAACTTTCCAAAATACTAGCCCAGCCCCCTCTAGCAACACTACCTTTTTCTTAACCCCTTACAAGCTCTGGGCTAGGCCTAGCACCCGGTCATGTGACCCTGCGCCTAATTCTTACGGCTACGGGCCTCTCTTTCCCTCCCAGTGGTAAGGAGGACGAATGGAGAGAGTGAATCTCATGGCCCTGTTTTAATAAAGCTCTCCATGGCTGGAGAAGATACACTTCATCAGTGAAAGATCCAACAAACCTGAAATGGATCTGGTACAGAACTGAAAACATTTGCTAACAAATAGCTAATGACTTTTAGGAAATCCATTCCAGGTTTGCTGGATCACTCAGCTTCACTGATGAAAGTGTATTCTCTCCAGCATTGGAGAGCTCTAAGAAATCAGGCTCACTGTGTTTGCAAAGTCAAAACTGGAATCTTAAGGGTCCACTTCTAATTCGATAATTCGATATTCACTGAAACATTCCTTGTAGAAAAACCACCACCTCCAGGTGTTTCAATGGCAAAAATTAATTCTTTGCAAAGGAATGTTTCAGTGAATGTCAGATTCACTGCTTTAAAAATAGACCCCTTAGACATCATCATCAAGTTTTCAGCTAATGCACTTGACTGCTGTAAATGAAAATCTTCCAGACATAGGCAGGTAAGAATCTAGAAAAAAATCTGTTGCATTTTAATTCTGTTCCTCTCCTGCAGCCTCCTTGCACTTCTTGTCTGCATGCACTCCATTTTTTTGTAGGATAGGTTTAATAATGGTGACTGTGAAACTTGTTAGGGGCCATTTGTAGTCTCTATGAAAAGCCCATGTGACAGGCTGACAACGCATGAAATATTTGGGAAGCAGGGACAGAGCGTTGTCACCCCATAACAGGAAAGGGCTGAACAAGGATGAACTTTGGACATGAAAAGCTTTTATGAGCTTTATTTGCGTGATTGAATTTACAGATAAAGGCCCGGTTAGTGCAATGTCGCATGTAAGGTGCATTGCGGCAGCATACTAATAATGCCAAATAATGCACAAAATAAAACACACACGGCTATTTTTCCTAATAAAACACAACACCAGGAATTTTATCATGCTACCACACCAATGGGTTGTCCTAACACGTTGGGATGCAAGTCCACAATGTATTACAGCGTGTTGGGGTAACACATGAATTTTTTCCATCGGTTGGTGATGTGTATAGTTGTTGCATTTTATTATTTATGTTTTTATTGTTATTATTATTTTATGATTACACCTGTGCTCCAGGTCACATAAGCTGCATCTTCATCATAGCTGGCACCACTCACAGCTCCAATGCTGGGGCCCACTGAACCTCCATGACACACCAACTTTACACAGGTAGGTTGTCTCCTTTGTAATGTGTAAAGGCGTTGGCATATTCTGATATTTTTTTTAATTTTTTAATTGTGATAGCAGCTATTCTGCAGGTTACATGGTTACATACCAGGGTAAAAAGTGGCACCGGCACAGCTCCAATCCTCAGACCCGCTCTGCCGTCATGCCACACCAAATCGTAACACAACAAAGGTAAGTTGTCTTCTTTGTAATTAGTATAGTTGCTTGCATATTCTGATTGATGTTTTAATATTTGTGATAGGGCCTGTGCTCCGGGTCACATAAGCCACACATGGGTTGAAGCTGGCATCGATTATATCATGACCCTCGGCATGCCAATGTACAACACAACAATGGTAGGTTGTTTCCTGTTTCCTATGGGGCAATATTGCATTTTAATATTGTTACTAATACCAGGTCAACCTCTACAGCATGACATTGAAAGCACAATGAAGGTAGGTTGCCATTTTTTGCAATTTGTAAAGTCATTTGCATATTATTATTGTTATTATTTGGTATTTATTTTTTTTAACTGCTACCAGCACTGGCCACATAAAAAACACCTAGGTAGAAGCTGGCACTAATTGCTTAACACCCATGGCGTGCCAAGTTGCAGCACAATTATTATTATTATTATTATTGAAGGTAAGTTGTCTTTGTAATATGTATAAATATTTGCACATTGTGATTTATTTTTTTGCTTTTAATTTGTGATCACACCTGTGCTCCCGATCATATAAGTCACACCTAGGTAGAAGCTGGCACCAATAACAGCCCTGATCCTGGGGCTCACACAACCCCCATGACACGCCAACCTACAGCAGAATGAAGGTAGGTTGTCTTTATTGTAAAATGTTTAGTTTTTGCATATTCCAATTATTTTTTTTTAATTTCCAACAGCACCCACACTCCAGGTAACTCACATAAGCCACACTGTGGTAGAAGCTGGCACCAATCACAGCTCCAGTCCTGGGCCCCACTGAATCTACACAACCTACCAACATACAGCACACTGAAGGTAGGTTTGTAATGTGTATAGTTGTTTGCATACTACAATTAATATTTTTTTAATTTTATTTTAATATATATTTAGTAAAGCACCAATGCTCCAGGTCACGTCACACCTGGGTAGAAGCTGGCACCAATCACAGCTCTCATCCTGGGGCTCACTTAACCCCCACCATATGCCAACTTATGAATGTAGGTTGTCCTTTTTTATAATATGTATAGTTGTTTGCATATTGAAATTATCTTTTTTTTCACCTACATTCCTGGTCACTCACATAAGCCACACCTGGGTAAAAGCTGGCATCTTAGCTCTGACACCAGAGCCCATACAGCTACATGGCACACCAGGAATACACAGCAACAGTGAAGGTAGGTTGTCTTGTTTGTCATATATAGTTCTTTGCATTTTGCATTTGCCTTTTTAGCTTTTGCTTATTTTCTGGTTTCACATTCAGCACCTGGGTAGAAGTTGGCACCAACCACAGCTCTCTTACCAAGGCCCTCGGCACACCAATGTACAGCACAATGAAGGTAGGTTGTGTCCCGTGTCCTATGGGAAATTATTACATTTTAATACTGTTACTAGTTTTTTATTTTTGTTTTTTTTTTCTTACTTAAAGGCAAGACACTACTCAAACGATTGCCATATCCTGCGCAATGCACCGCAGCTTAATTACCCGACGGCCACGCTATTCTATGAAAGTTGTAGCAATTATAAGAACAGATAATAGATTCTGGATGAAAAGCCATCACAGGCGGGCCAGAAATATTTTTACAGTCTAATATCTAATGGTAACAATTAAAATGAGGAAGGTTCGGTCAATTCCCTGTTCACAAGTTTACTTAATTAAAAGAGCAGTTTATGCGAGCCTCCAACTGGCGTCTGTAAATCTATTGGAAACTACTCTTAATACAATTAAAATCGCATTTTGCAGGCTAAAACATATGAAATAATTGGACGGTTCTCTGCGGATTTATGGTTATTACGCTTCCCAAAAAAATAAGCGTCTCATACAAATAGCGTTTAGTTAAAGGGCAACTGATGTTAAATTTGTTATTCCTTTTCTGGTTTGCATTTTCCTAATTGAGAAATAAAATCATATATTCTCATAAAATGTTTGCTTTGCTCAGCTTCCTATAGAGCTTTACAAATCTAAAGTATCCTCATTAAAGGGAATCTCGACTGCAACAAGTAAAATCTATCAGTGAACATTAATGCATAGCAGGAAGGAAAGAAGAAAAAGTCGGATTCATTTCCTTAGGGTAAAGCTTCGTACAGAAGTCTGATCTTTCATCCAATCTTTCGCCCAACCTTTCGTGATTATTTCCAGTGATGGATGAATAAATGAGCACTGTACATGCAATGCCGTTCTGTTCTATGGGGAGGAGAGGGGGGAAAGGAATAAGTTGTTACCAAATGGTCGATAAATGAATGAACAACCACGGTGCAATTCTTTGAAGGAAAGGGCAGCGGAATACAGCTCGCTTGTGGTACATTGGGGAATGACCGTTCGTGACTAGGGATGAGCGAGCAAGCTTTTAAAACTCAATCTTGTGGCGAATTCGGCCGTTCTCGCTTACCGGAATTGTAAGCGAGAATGGCCAAAGTAAAATCGCCGATTGAGCCCAAATTCATTGACTGCATTCATCGATCAGCTCAGTGTGTGCTTTCCTCAGCCAGTCAGGGAGCACTAGAGGTTTTGAATGGGGAGACTTGTCCCCATTTAACCTCTAGTGCTGGTGATCTTCTCAATGAATGCGGCCGTGGCCACATTCATTGGGAACAGTGTGCGATTCCCTGCACTTAATTAACCTCTAGTGCCCCTGGGATCACAAACAGGAGGATTCCCAGGGAATCCTGTGAATCCTCCTGTTATAATTTCCTTGATCTTCCGATGGTTCTGCAAAATTTCGGCAAGCTGATTTTGCTGAACCATCAGAAGTTCGAGGAAATTTTCGCAAGAATGCCAGAGGCATTCTCACTCATTTCCTATTCGTGACAAATGCAGTGCATTTATTTGGAGGAGAGCACAGTGGGGTTCAGCTTGCTTGTGGTTGATTGGTGAACGACCATTTGGTAACAACCACAGTTCATTTCAATGGAGGGGAGAATAGTGCAGTAAAGCTTGCTTGCAGAAGATTGGGTAAATGATCAGTTGGGATACACACAGTGGGATACAGCTCGCTCATGGTGGTTTGGTGAAAGACCATTAGGTAACAGCCACAGTGCAATTCTATGGAGGAGAGCACAGTTGGGTACAGCTTACCCATGGTTAATTGATGAATGACATTGGGGTGCCACTGTACACATGTCAGATTTTTGCCTGAGACAAGCACGACCGCCCATCCTAGACAACTATCTGATGTGTGTACATAGCTCAATTTCGAAGGGGAGTTGAAGTTGCAGTGCAGTTAACACTTCTTCCCCACAACCAGGAACCATGCCCACGGTTCAAGAAGCTACATGTACCATCTCACCTGTGGCCACTCATAGGGAATAAATGGAGTTTCTAGGAAGTAGTTGAATACCAACCATTGTTGGATCATGCTATAAAGTCATGTAAAACGGTGGTTGCGGCTGCCAGCTGCTGAAAGTCACATCGAGAGCCACGGAACTAAGCGTTAATGTTTCCTTGGATTTTATAATATATATTATACCTATTGCTCCATGTATACATGTTTTCACCCAACTTTTACCCAAAAGTTGCACAATTATCTCATTGGATTCAATTGGAAAATGTGTAAAATAACTTTTACTCATGATTTATACATCTTTCTGATTGAATGTGGTAATAAAAAGGTAGAAATTTGAAGTAAAGTTGGATAAATCATGGATAAAGATATTCATAAATAGACTACTTGCTTTTTAGCAGGTATTTGCAGTGATTTTGAATAGGATAATGACTACATGGCTGGCCTTTGCAGCACCAGGTTTGAATCTTGGCCAGGGCACCATCTGCAACGAGTTTGCATGTTCTCTTGTGCTTGTGTGGGTTTCCTCTGGGTACTCCGGTTTCCTCCCACATTCCTAAAACATTCAGTTAGGTTAATTGTCTTTCCCCAAAAATTGACATTAGACTGTGGTAATGGTAGGAACGTTAGATTGTGAGCCCCATTGAGGGACAGCTAGTGACTGTGGATTTTGTAAAGTGCTGCGTAATATGGTGCTGCTATATAAATACAAGATAATAATAATATAACTTTGTACAGAGATGGGATATTCAACCCAATTCTCATTTTGTGCGGCAGCTGGTCATACGCATGGAATGTCCTCTTCTTCTATGGATCTTTTCCCAGTATTGGATAATCCTCAATGATGCAGAAACCATCACTCGTGATGACGTCAGCACCTCTCCCTGCATATTTACATTGTAGGTACAGGGCACTCGAGTTGTACTCCCATAATGGGTGGGTCCATAACACCCTGCATTAATAGTATGTCCAAAAACTTTTAGGCTGAATGTCACTGCAGGGGTTGAACTACTTTGGGAGGTAGGAGACAACATCAGAGAGGAGAACAGTATTGCATTGTGAGCTGCACTTTATTATTTTACAACCTCTGGCATTAAAGAATAGCAGTCGGATCTTTATTGCTAGAGGGGCGTTTCTTTACAGTGGGTGATACTTTATGAGTTAGAAAAACTTACAGAAGATCACGCTAGTTCCAGGTGCCAGGAGACTCAAACCAAATCACTAGACTTCCTACTCCAAGAACAAATAGGCTGGCAATATCAGCTCTGTGATTGTATTCTCACCGTTCTGAATCAAGAAAAAAAAAGAAACTCCTTTGATGTATGGCTCTCTTGACGATGTTCCTGGAAGATATTTGGCCGGGAGCATGAATGATTGGCGCCTGCTTGTCGTAGCCGGTGTACCTCCTTGTAACAGGTGCTGTAGAAACACATATTCGGCCCAATCTATTGGTTACAAGAAGTTTGTTTATGGCGATGATGAAGAGACCAGACAGCTCACTTAAGAGAAGAGGCTATTTTTTATTAAATTTCTTACTCTACCTATTGATTTCCTGTCTGTTTTCCCAGAAACGTGACCCATCATGTGAAATAGAGAGGCCTTTAGAGGAACGCTCACCACAACATTCCTCACGTTGACTGGCGAAATGGATTTAACATTTGCTTTTGGCCCCTTCTTCATTATCTGTTGTTTATTACGGGACCGAACAAAGTGATAAAGACAGCCCCAAACCGCTAAACAAAATGTCTGTTTGTGTCTTTTTCTGAAGGGATACAACGTGGTAAAGATCTTGGTCACAGAGAAAGTTTTAAATCATGGAGGACAACCAGGGGCTTATTTAAACTGGACCTGGACCTGAAAGTGAAGATTTAATATGAAGATGAGGAACCATCTAAAATGTTAATTGTTCCCAGGTCCTAAATCATGAGTAAAAGTTTAAATGTATTTATTATTCAGTAAATTTTTAACAAAATTTTACAATATACATTTTGTAAAATTTGGGTAAAGGTTTGGTAAATCCTGGTTGAAAGCATTTATGAGCATGTATTTCGCTGTTGGCCTGGAGCTTTGTGTTGGTATATGTTAATTTTCCTGCATCTTAATATGAGCCAATTAGAATGTTTATATCACAACTAACATGAAACACAACTGAAAATGTCTTTGGTGGTTGCTTGTCAGTAGTTGGGAGTGCTTTATATTTCACTCAGCAATTTCTAGTTTGATACCAGACTGCTTGGTCATTGTTTTGCTCAATCATACCATTAGTAGTGTCACTAAGACAAGGGCAGGTATAGGAAGGTTCAATGTGTGCCCCGGACCCTCCCCAGCCACAAGTGGCGCCCACGGGGGCCCACATCATTTTGGTGGGGAAGTTCTATACAGGGGTCCACTTTAGGCCAATTCTACCAAGGCATAAAGGGCTTCTGTCAAAATAAAATGGCACTCCAGTCATGTTTGTAAAAGAGTTAAGTAAGCCTTAAAGCCCTTTGAATTAATGTACTCCAAGTTGAGCTATCCTTTTAATGTACCCTACTTTAACTCCAGCAACCCCTCATCAATGTTACTCATCAATGTTCCACAGTAATCTTCCCTCTACAACTGGTGAGATCAGCACTGCCTGTCCATTGAAAGTCTACCAGCCCGTCTCTAGGCTCTTCTTCTGTTCTCTACAAAATAAATTGTACACCACTCAGAGTTGTGGAACTTGACTCAGGTATCACAGATTGCACTTCTGCACCAACATATCAACTCATACCAGATTTTAAAAGCTACCAGTGGAATCTTTCACAATAAATCAGATCATAGCAGCCACTTTTCAGGAACCAGAACTCAAATCATCAGTGTAATAAATTCAACTCAAAATAGCATAACCAAAAATAAAGCTTAACTTAAAAAGGCACATGTTACTGGTCATATTGCTGTTATACCAGGCCCCTCAGCTACACCACATTGCCATGACATCTACAAATTACTAGCAAACAGCCTATGGCACCAATACGAGGTCACTAAAACTTGACCTAATGAATGGACACCATATTTGAGACAAGTCAATAGCCAACCAAGCCAAGTTACACATTGACCAGTATAACCACCTTCATAGACCCAACAAGCCTGCCAATTTGCCATGAGAAGGGTTATCAGACCCAAATCATTGACCTCAACCTTCTAGAACAGTGTTGTTTAACCTGGGTTTCTCTAGAGGTTGCTAGGGGTTCCTTGGGGAATAAACAATTTGGATCTCTCAGGTCAACTTAACTGATACCTTTTTTCTTTTTGGCTGTAAGGGTGATGTTCCTCCCACTGGCCAGCAATGTGAAAGCAATTCCTTCATATGACGACCACACTAATGTACTGTGTGAGCTGTGAATATAATATTATAGCAGGGGTTCCCTGGAGATCTGAAAGTTTTTTCAAGGGTTCCCTCATGTTAAAAAGGAAAAGATACTCTGTTCTAAATACCAATCAAAGTAAGGTGTGGGGAGTTTGAAGTTTATCCTAACCATTCCTGGAACCAGATTCATTTATTCTTTCCTAGCCCCAGAAGCCTCCCCTGATTAGTCTCCAACCATTCAATTTTATGAATTCTCTTTCTTTCATTGTACATTCTGCTAGATGGTATTTCCATTCCTACCTGTCCTGCTTATTAACCTGCTCATGGGGTGCAGGCTTTAGCGGGTGTTGAGGTTGGATTTTGTCTTGGAGACAAAGGCATGTAAAATGTCATGGCGAGTGCACTTGTCAACCACTTCAGTAGACTTGGGGAACTTTTCAAACACCTGGGCAGAAATTTTTAGGCATTTTGTGGGAAGAAGTAGGCACAAATGACATTTTCACTTCCTATACTCTTCCAGTTCCTGTGCTCCTATAGAATTTTAGGTGTTTGTAACTGCATGCCAATTGCCTTCAAACCGATCCGGGGTGCCTATTACACCGCAATAGCCCATCTTGCTTAAAATTGGGTGGTGCAAAGTGCAGCAACTTATGACAACAAACTTAGTACATCTTTCCTCTCTTTTAGACACTTGTAAACAAAAACATAAAAACCTGCTACAGATTTATAAACTTTTCCTCTGAAATCAGCCTGCTGGCCCCCTCTGCAGCTTGTTCCTGTACGGGCAGCAGCACTGCGACAGCAACAGTTGCTCTATGACGGTTTCCAGGCACTGCATCCCTGCCTTTGCGCACAAACAACAGGTGGAACAGACGGTCAGCCGCTCAGATCTGCCTGGATTCTACGCTCTCTTCTGATTCGCTGGATGAGCCGGTGGACTCTAAATTAGGCAGAGAGACACAGGCGAAGATGTATTTCTGTGCTGACACATTCAATGACTTCATACTGGATGGGGATAATTTATGGACAAGATCAAGTTAAAAGTTCTGTTGCTTTTGTGAGGCAATAAGCCTAGAGGTTTAATTCATTTCCTGGCAAATGCGCATGAGATGAATTTTTATACCAATGTTATGAAGCTTCTACTGCAAAGCCTGCCTAGAAACAGCACTCACTCCAAGTAATGACATGCTATCTCCACAGCAGCACATTACACAAATTTAAGCTCTGCACCCTCTGCCTTTCTGGATATAAGACACTGGAGGATAACCTACACAACTTTGGCTGCTGAAAAGCTACAAGACTTTTTTTTTTCTTACAGGAAACTTAATATTTGCAGCTCAACTGCCAGGCAGATTACAAAGCAAATGCCTCTGGTTTGTTGTAATAGAGACACTGATGCTATATTAGATAATAAACGTAGACTAAAATGGTGCACATTTGGTCTTTGTCTTGTGTTATTCTGTGTGTATATATTTCCTCAGCAATCTGTTGTACGATCCTGGACCCACTTGGAAGTGTTGGAGGCTTCTTTATCCCTTTGGCCCATGCCTTCTCCTATACCTTCGCTGGTGTACCAGAGCTCCCCACCGATAATTGTGGTCTCCTGGCCAGTCTTTATTGACTGCTTGCTGAGCTGGCTCAACAGAGACCTACTAGATAAAATTGATATGTTTTAGCTCAAAGTATGTAGACAAATGTAATACCCCCTTTTGCAGACCATAAAAAATGGTGGAAGTGGGAAGAGTTGGAGGTTTTCTGGCAAGAGATAGCTTATAAAGTGGAATAGATTAACACAGATTTAATCTTTAAAGGTGAAATCCTTTTCTGCTTCTGTCTTCGCTGTTCTACATACTGTATATACTTGATTGTAAACCTGCTTGAGTATAAACCCCAAATTCAGACAGGTAAAAATAGTCTACTTGACTATAAACATAGTGAGCTTGGTTCACAGTTGTGGGCGGCCTTGCTGGGGATGGCTGGTATGGCTGGTATGGCTTCCTCTCCTTGTTGCAGCCATGGGTCTCTCAGTTGTTGCTCACATGTATGTCCCTCCACTCTATTGCTCGCCCCATCATTCAACCTATTATGGTTACCATTCCCAGCACATCAGGCCAACAGTACTCCTTGACAAGCCCTCGGCCTTTAAACAGGTGAGCTGGTTTTTGGGAAGAGTTTTGCACATATCAAAAATGACCCGATGGGTGTATGTTAGTTTGATGGAGTCAGCAGACCACCCTAGGTAAATGAGGGACTTGAAATCCAATTAATGAAAGTGGGCATCCAATTAATTAAGTGAGCAAGAGACAGTCAAGCTGGGGAGACAAGAGCCAGATGATGCTGAATGTCCTCCAGCCATGAAATGAAGCGGGCTCAATCTGACTTGTTGCAGCTTTTAATGCACATTGTGGAAAGCACAAGAGTTAGCAATTAAGGTAAGCAGTTGTGTTTTATATGCTCACTTGCAGTGTTTTACCTTTGTTTAAGGTATTGTATTTACTTTAAATGCACCTCTGAGCTTGCTTGAACATATAACTAGTCAAAGACAAGTCAATACCCTGACACAGCCTCTCAACCACTTCTGTAAGCATCTAATTACTGTCTATGTTGACCCAGCCACTCCACCACTCCATATATAAACTTTTATGTAAATGCTGGGAGAGAAGCAAAAGCGGCCACTAAAGAATGCCATTTAAGTTACACATTTAGGCCTGCTGGGGCTGTTGACATCGCATCCAAGATGGCGGAGTCCAGGGCTTTGGATATCCATACATTGATGGCTGTTACAGAAAAACACCATGCCCAACATCGATTAAATGCACCTTATTGGAAGATTTTTGTTGAAGTTTATGAACTGGCAACAGGGCCTCTTTAACTTACCTTTAAAATACCAACTCAGACAGAAAAGTTTTTGGATGGTGGATCAACCCTAGAAGTAAGATTTGCAATAAAAGGAAAAAACATTACAGACACGCTATTACAATCCAGCTGTAGTCAGTAGTACAAAATACACTTTGGTAAGGCATTAACAGAAACATGAATATCATACATAAATAGATGGAAACAGCTTATTAAAGCTCATTACCCAGCAACACACACATTGATAAATCTGCTTCGATTTAATCCCTGATGGGACCTGATTTTTTTTTTCCTGTGCCTGTAATCGGAAGAAAAGGCCGTAAATTGCGCGAAGGGCTACAGACATTTACAAATAGGCATTGCTCAAGATGTGCAATATGGCATTAAATTAAACCATCATGGTCTCACTCATTTCCTCTTTGCCTTGCCTTCTGTATAGGTATTCTAGGGAAAGGAGAATAAGAAGCTTTATGAATATAGGTCAAGGCATTAATATAAATTTGATCACCTCCTTTTTTATTTTCCAACGGTTGGCCGTTATAAATCACCACTCTTATCCGCCTACTCCCCCCCACGCACTCCGCAGCCCCCTCTAAACCATCCACCAGCACTTCACTCTTCCATGCTGAATGTGAATGTTGGAATGTGAATGGGTGACAAGGGTATCTATATATAATATTAATGGTGCTTGGGAGGATCTGTAGGAGATGGGATTGCTCGCCAAGTAACGAGTGATCAGAGCAGAACACCTCATCCCCAGTTACATGCTTTACATCATCTGCAGGACAAATGTAAGATCATTAAACAAAAAGAAGCCGGGCATTCTGTGAGGAAATGGCTACGCTGGAGGTACTAATCAATCTAGCCAGTCGGCTTACCCTCCAATACTGTCACCCAGCTTGGAGAAAACAGATTGCTGCACAGATCATGGGCTAGCTAAACTACAATACCGGCTGTTAGCTAAGATTTACTTAGGGGACTGGATCTCACTGCTCTGCTTGCGTTTAAAGATTTTCAGTTTTATTTTACATTTTGCTTTTTTATTATGTTTAGAAACTGGTAAAATATACAATGTGAAAGGTAAGCATCAAATACTTCGGCTGCAAAGAGGTATTTCAGGCTCCAGTTCAGTTTCCATATGACTTGCCCACCTTTATTCATAAAAACAGCAATAAAAATAAGCAAATTCTCCCTCGCAGGGTATTAGTGTCATCACAGCATGATGGCAAAACATAAAACTTAAGTCCCCTGGCTCTCTGTGCCCAACCTGCCCACCTGAGCCACTTGGCCCCAGGCTGCAACTTCCTCTAGTCTGAAAGATCAGCTTCCTTTTATCATCATTGGCCAGGTGGGAGCCATTACCAATTTCTGGCCTGGTAGGGGGAGTGCCTGGCCCACCCATTCCTTCCAGGACACTTCGAACCTGGATCCCACATAAAGAGCTGCAAATTCCGCAGCAACTCAATTACGCATTGGCTTGTCTACACCCTTTTATCGCTTTTCCAGGCGAGAGGGGGTGGATGATCCCAAATAACCCCCAAATTTGACATCATATACTTGATTCCACCACAATAGTTAAAAATTGTAAAAATCCCTATTTTACAAAAACATCCACTCCATGGGGCCCTTACACTGCAATGTTGGGATTTGTAAGAAGAAAGCCCAGCACTAGTGCTGAAGTTGTTGATTGCTGCTGTAGATTGAAATCTTTCCCCCCTACTTTGAGGTCATGGTATTCAGGTTAGTGTTGGAAGCTGAGCTATTTTAGAAAGCCACTCTGTTTAAATCATTGAAAATAAGGCTAAGGTCCCCCTTTACACTGAAGTGAAACGCAGATATTTTTTTAATGGACCTTGTCCCCATGCTAACAATAATGCAAACATCTTATCATTATACTGTATATGTCTAATAACCATGTTTTGGCCATTCAATCATTGATGATCTTGTATTAATGATAAGGGTTGGGACTGCTGCTGTCCACCACTATCTTGGATGTGATAAATGCAGTCAATGGCAAACTCAAAGCTGTCCCTCTAATGACACTGAGTTGTATTCCCCTGATACTTATGTTTGAGTTTTACTGAGCAACCTCCCATTTATCTGATGACAGAGCAGAGAGGCTGATAGAAGAATATACTGAATAATGCCAGCAGTGCTACCCCATCCACGTTTAACATATTCCTGCTGCCTTCTGTACATTTTTTGTGTAATTTCTGCTCCAATTGGCACTTTTGTTAAATTACTCTGAGTGCACAGATAATAAATTGCTTATCCTGCCTAAAATTCTAAAATTTACTGATAAAGAGCAGTACGGGCTCCTTCTTGGAGGTCTGGTG
This sequence comes from Pyxicephalus adspersus, assembly GCF_032062135.1. NCBI lineage: Eukaryota > Metazoa > Chordata > Amphibia > Anura > Pyxicephalidae > Pyxicephalus > Pyxicephalus adspersus. The sequence continues at coordinate 144,586,620 of NC_092861.1, forward strand.
ACAGGGTCTCTTTTTTATTACTATAACACAAGGTCCACTTTAACATACATTCTATGACCAAAGGTCTGCAGACATTTAACTTTAAGTTGCCCTTTCCACCACAACCAAACCCCTTTGTGGCAACAACAGCCACAACTTTTTTTGGGAAGGCTTTGCACAAGATTCTGGACTGTGTGTGTGGGAATTTGTGTCCATTCAACCAAACAGTGCATTTGTGAGTTCAGATAGAGATGTTAGATGAAAAGACCTTGTTTGAATCCAGCATTAGAATTCATTCAGGTGCTCAGTAGGGTTGAGATCAGAGCTCTGTGCAGGACACTCAAGTTCTTTCATACCCAAACCATGACTTTATGGAGCTATCTTTGTACATATAGGCACAGACATGCCGGAACAGAAAAGGGTCCTCCCTGAATGGTTAACATAAGGGCAAAATTGTCTAAAATGTCTATCTTTGCTGTAGTAGTAACTGTACCCTTCACTGGAAACACCTAAACTCAATCATTTGGAGATTGTCCACACTGTCTACATCTTTAAGGTTTATAGTAAAATGGCCATAAAAGGTTCTATATCATCGGTCGCCAACTGGTGGTCCGCGGACTACTGGTGGTCCATGAGAAAAGTTTGGTTGTCCCCCTGTATAGACTTAACTGGCCCACAACCTAACTCTCTTGGTTAAACTATGTATGCCTATGCGGTGATGTTTTACAGATCCAGCTCTGACCATATAGAACAGTGGTCGCCAACCTTTCAGACCTCACAGACTACTAAATAGGCAGAATCCGGACCGAGCATGCGTGGAGAGCTGCGTGTCACTCAAAGGGGAAGAAACTTCCCCCAGAGTGACATCTTGATGCCAGATCCCAGCAACTTTTGTTGGGTTCACAGCCCTGCGCTACTGTCCCCCCGGGATATTTAGCAAGCAGGTCTGAGTCTGCGATGGGAGAGTGGGTGGGTTCTGGCATCAGCCCATAGGCATACATAGTTTAACCAAACCTGAACTATGACAATCTTTATCTAAAACATCCTATTATTGTCACATTAATCACCTGAAGTAGCAGAATTGTGGAGAGCTTTCCACCGATCTGAGGACTTCTGCAGAAAACTCCGGATCCCAGGGGGGCACCACCATTTTTGTTTCTTGTCCTGTAGCTGAAAAATAAATCTTACAATTGATCATCACAATAAGCTGGCCGACATGCCACATAGTGATCACTGCTCCCTTTGCTATTTTAAGAAAGGGAATTGAATATTAATATACTCAAAGGAGAGGAGCAAGTGCAAGGAAGCCACTTTCTGACTATTGACTGGTACAGAATTGACAAGCAAGAAATAAGAATATATAAGAAATACATTTTTAAATATGGTCAAGGATAAAGAAATATATAATCTTATCATAGCACCATAAAAAATTTTTTTATATCTAGATCACATTTTGTAGTTACAATGAACCAAAAAGTTGCAACATATACCTTATGGTAAAAGTCCCCATGGAGGAGAGAACAAAGTGTGACAGGATCCAATGCCGCTCTTGGTCAAACCATTCTCAGCTGGTTCTGGTATCAACACCTTGCTGTATTAACTATATTTATTCTGTGTGCCCTTACTTGTTGTTCTTCCAGCTGGCAACAAATGTGGCATGCATGCCATCAAGTGATGTAAGCATGGCATCTCTTCTGGACTAACGTGCTCCCGGGAAGTGTCAACCAGTGTACATGGATCAGGGAAACTGATATATATATATAGTTTGATATATATACAATCTAATTTGATATACCTGTATAAAGAACACAACGGCATAAATACTAAATAATGTTTTTTATATAATCTTTTCTCAGGTGAGGCTTTTATTTAAAAAAAAAAAGATGTCTAAAGTTCAGGTACATGTTAACCTCCATAAGCACCACCCCATCCAATAAACACTCTATGGATATACAGTAACATCTTTTGAATGAACTCACCCACAGGTCCTTAGCTGAGCATCCCATAGCAACTATTTAAAATGACTTTCTATTACTATTAATATTGTGTTGACCTTTATATCACCCATCAGCTATTATAAATGCAGCCTTGTGCTAGGAAGGTTTGTCAATTTTACCAACAAATATCTACAACAAGAGTAAATTCCCACCAAAGGAAATCGAATGAAAGGAGATGGACTAATAAACGTGGCCGTTCTACAAAGGCGTACTCTCTTCAATTGCCCAATGACCCATTCATGTGAACACAATTCAATACTGTCTAAGTCAAAACGCATGTTAACATTTACTAAAAATTACAACTTAACGGCGCGATGGCCTGCAGAGTCAATCCAAACAGAAAATATCTTTGGCTATTTGTTCATCCGTTACGGACAGTTACACAGGGAATTATTCACTTATTCCAAGCTGGTTCCCATCTGAGCATTGAATAAGTATTGGCATGTCTATAAGAGGCTGTGATTGTTGATTTGTAGTTTATTGACAGTTCGCTGTGGGTGAGTTGAGCTCTTCCCAGGTTCTGTTTTGGGAGTTTATAAGGACCAGCTTACCCCTACATAATAAAGAGGGCGAGAGGCCATATCTCAAGCTTGGAGAAACTTTATAGCAGGCTAAGGTTGGCATTAGGGGTTGATTTGCCCTACACCTCTTCCTTTTTATCAGTGTATCTGCAGGCGATGAACACTAATAGTATGGAAGAGTGAAAAGTTGGTAATTCGTCAGCAATCGTTGAGATGTGGACAAGTGACTTTATCTAAGCTGAGCATATGCCATCAGTCTTCTACAGGCGCAAGGAAGCGTGCAGATCCTGCTGCACCTGTGACCCAATCAAAAGCTACAGGCTCACGTCAAGTGACACCAGAAAGGCACAGTTACTGTCCCACTTACATTTCTGACATGGTTAAAAAATACTCCCCCTGCCGCTCCCTCCGCTCCTCCAATGATCTACTAATGACTTCCTCACTCATAACCTCATCACACGCACGGTTACAAGACTTCTCTAGAGCTGCTCCAACTCTCTGGAATGGTCTTCCTCGCCCTATTCGGCTTGCTCCTACTTTCTGCTCATTTAAAAGAGCGCTCAAAACTCATTTTTTCAAACTTGCCTACCCATCTTCTTCTGTCTGCTAAACCCTCATTACCTCCCACCACTACATATCGCCCATCATATTGTGTGTGAAATTCCCCCACCTACTAGATTGTAAGCTCTTCGGGGCAGGGTCCTCTCCTCCTGTATCACTGTCTGTATTAGTCTGTCATTTGCAATCCTTATTTAATGTACAGCGCTGCGTAATATGTTGGCGCTATATAAATCCTGTTTAATAATAATAATAATAATAATAATAATGTTCAGCAGTCATAAAGCAAGGTTGAGAGATGGCAAGATGATGTTGCAATGAATGAGAGGGTCCTAAGATACTAGACATTTACATTACTATGACATTGTTATTGAAACAGATGTAAAGTCAAAGCTTTGCCTCCCAGCTATCTGCCAGTTGGCCATGTGATCCAAGGTCTTGGTATTGTTCACACAATGGACTTTAATGATGGACTTTAAGGGACTGACTTTAAACAGACACCATCATCTTACTCATTTAGAAAAAAAGTACCTGTGGCCAAGATCACTCCCGAGTGATCTTGGCTTCCGTCACAGCCGTCCACCAACTGGTTATGTGCTTAATGGACCTCACGTTAATGTTGGTCGAGAAGTGAGCTCATTCCCTGTCATGTGACAGTGATCAGGCTAACTGATTGGCCATTACTCCTCCCCCCTTCCCCTTTATCACATTGGAGGAATTGATTGCTCCGCCATAGTTATAGGTTCTAGGTATATAGGTCCCCAGCTATAAAGCGGAAGGTGTGGCAGTGGTGGGGGGTGCTGGCATTGTCAGTATCAAAGGACAAGGGCTTTTCTAGATGATTGTCACTGTGTCCTGAATGGCTAAGATGGTTTTTTAAAGGCAAAGATGGACAATCAGTGGCTTTCTTGGGAATCCAAGATTTTTTGTTAAAGGTTCAATGCACCTGAGGACAGCCAGGGATGGTAATTTATCTATAGGACCATGAGTCCTATAGATAAGAATAGCCCTGGGTGGTTCTCTTTGTAAACCCATTCAATGTATTTCAGTTGCACTGATACAAGGACTTTAAGAGAAGTAAATGGTTAAGACAAGAACGAAAAACTGTGCCCCAATATCACAAAATATATATTCTGAAATATTTAATTCGCTGCAGATTGTGCCAGATGACTGACCCTATTCTGAGAAATATGTCACTCCACGTATGTAAACTTGTCCCGTGTAACCGTCCTTGACCCCAGTCAACATTTATTTGTGCAAACGTGCATGTTTCAGCCTTATAGTTAGAGGGTTTGAAGAATAACTGATCGGGGTCATGGCACAAAAGTGTGACTGGGAAAAGCACATTTTACATAAACTGCAGGCTAATAGGTTTACAGATAAAATGCTGCAAGTTCAGAACGAGGGAGGACGACATGAATATCCCACTAAGGTGCGGAAATGTTACTGCAAATCAGCACATTTAAGTAGATATCAAAATAATCAGGTTTAAAGAACTCTAAAATACACTGTTATCTAAATGGTGGCTTAAAGTTAAGCATAAAATGTGTGCAAAGGAACAATTTTACTAACCAAATCATTTGTATTTTTTTGCTTATCCAGTCCAGGGAGATTGCTCAGCTCTGTTACATAGCATGGTCATATCTGGCAAGTAAAGGAAACAGAATTTATTTTCTGCTGCAATAACAAGTCTTGTCACTTCCTCAGTCTGTGATTGGGCACAGTAAGGGGAAGCAGCAGACTTTTAGGTTTATTTCTCTGTTTACTTGCTACTCTAACAGCATGCTCTTTGTGCATGGAAACTGCAGCTTTAAAGTGCTTCTGTTATGTGTAAAGCAGGGTTGCAGTGTTGTGGGACTGTAGTTACGTCCACTCTGCAGTTCATGATTCCTTTAAATTGAGACAAAAATGTTAAGTTTTGTTGCTAAAATAAACTAGATCAAGACAGGGTACTCAGTGTCCTTTCCAGTGTCACGGTGCCGCAGGGCAGGTTAGCGGACCCTCCGTGAGATGTGCGCGGGGCACAGAGACTAAGCAGCTACCAGGTCTTCAACAGAGCCCCTAGAGGTGAGGAGGTTACGCTGCGGGCAACTGACAGGTTGTGGCCCCCATGCACACAGAGGAAGGTAAATGCTGACGGATAAGAATCAGATGAGGTGCAGGAACGTAAGACAGAATCGAGGTCAAACAAGCCAGAGGTCAGGGCAGGTGGCAAGCAGGAATAGTCAAGGATCAAAGCTGGAGACACAGGTAGGAAAAGCAGGAACCTGGAACAGGGCCTAAGGGAATGCCCTGTTCAGGTAACTTCCTGTTGCCCCTCACTTCCTTTTATAGGGGGAGTCATGAGGCAGATTGAAATCACATGACCTGCAGGTAAGAGAACCCACCACCAGAGGGAGTGCAGGAGCAGAGGCAGCTCAGGTGGTGTTCGCACTTCTGCCAGCAGACGGAGTGCTTCTGCGAAATATTCTGGTTCTCTGTGGTAAAGGGGCAGCTCTCATGGGATCACGTGATTCAAACCAGTGAGTGCCCAGCAGACAGGATTCTTGAACAGGGCTGCTTCTGCTGGCTGCAGAGGAATGTGAGGTGGGTGGTACAAAGGCAGGCACAGATCCCTTGGTCCTGTGGGGACCACCTGGAACCTTTCAGTAACCACCTCACTCTTTTACTGAAGTGTCCAGGGACATAATTCAAATACAATGGAAAATTGGACTAACTAAGAGGATGGGCATTTTAAAGTTGGAACAAAGTATAGGGGGATGGTAGAAAGCTGACCGAAAGTTGTCCTAGTTTTGAACCCAAATTTAGAATTCATTCAGCAAACCCCAGATACATATTTGGCAATTTTGGTATTCCAAGCAGGAATCTCCCCAGGGATTTCAGAGTCGGCAGGACATTTTCCATTGGGCACCTCCAATGCTACTTAGACATAATTATTCAAGGCAACCAAGAAGGAGGAAGTAGTCAGGATGGAGTGGATGAACTAGGATAGAATGGAGGGATTTCATCACTTTTTACTTCTGGACTGTAAGTCGGTGTAGCAAAAGGTATTGCTGACCACTGAAGCCTTCCCTTTTGTTCACCTTGCATGTGAATCTGTCATTGCTTGTAGGAATGTATGTTAGTTACAGGGCAGGAGGAGAATGCAGAGATCACTGCTTTTGCTGCAATGCATACTCTGCAAGCAAGCAATGTGGCACCCCTGAGCTTACTGCACCGGCAGAGTGCTAACAAGGCCTAGAAATGGCTCAGATCATCCTAAAAATAATGACTGATGCACTCTGTGTGACAGTGTTTGATAACCTCTTGCCCCAACTTCCATGTTTAAATAAGCAATGCATTTAAAATGTATAGTGATGAGCTATAAATGCAATTTTTATCTTTACAGGCATGCTACTAATACTATACCCATTCCATCTGTTTTGACGTTTGAGCCCTAACAGCACCCACCCTGCACCCCCACTCACTTCTGATAATATTGCAGGTTCTCTGCATAAGAGTATAGGTTTTTATTTTACTTTTGCAATATGTTAATGTATCTTTTTTTATTACAAGGATTTCTAGCTATAAAACATATTAAACATTTCAATCCATTGAGTTTCATCCGCTAGTGTTTAACAGTTGACACCACGTTTTACATACTGAAATATAACCGTGTTTATCACTGGGATTATAAATTAGTATGGATATTTATGGGTGTGTTCATAAAAAATGTCTTTAGCAATGACAGCTGATGTACAAAATGGATCTATGATCTCCGATAAAAGCAGGCAAGCTTTAAATGTTCTACAGTAAGACATATTTAGGAATAAATATATATTTGGACTAATAGTAAAAATAATTCTTGAAATTTGTGCTTATAATTTATTTTAAATACCGGAGGTACTGCTTGTTGGAGTTTTTGTAAAAATTCAAAGATTGTGGTAAAATTTCACCATTTTGACAAGGCATTGGAGTGAATTTGGAAGGTTATTGTAAGGCCTTAAATGGCAATGCTATACAGATACAATTCCCAAATTTACCTCTTTGGTCTCTACTTATAGACATGCCCCTGCTCAACCTTGGGAGGCGAGTTGCACTGTCCCTGCATGTGGTTGCCCCTAGGACAAATAAGGGCTCAAAGAACTGCCTCTAGGGGGACAACGACCAGATAGCCCATGGGGCAGGCAGGTCCACAGTGATAATGTTGTCCAATGTAATGAAGGTAATGTAAGTCCAAATCATGAGCAAGGCTGATTTCAAGTGAGAACAAACCTAAGGTCCTACATGCAAAAAATAAAAGATAAGCCATGTGGAAGTCCTTGTGTTCTTTCAAAGCTTGCTTAGGGCTTTCTACCTATCCCCAGATGACAGTCCTTGGACTTTATGGTTCTTCTTTTATGCACCCAGCATTGCACTGTAAGAGAAATGAGGGAGTTACATGCTCTTTTATACCAGGAAACACCAGACCTTTCACACTATTTTGGTGGGTGAATAGACTGGAAGAATAGGGGAAAGCATAAACACCATTAAATGAATGGTGTAGGGTGCACGGGTAAAGAACAATGTATGTACAACAGTCAACTACAACATCAAGTCAAGTGAATATCATTTTATAAATACAAATATATATTTTGTTATAATGATAATTTGTGAAGGGCATAATATATATTACCCAGTAAGAGAATATTTAGGGAGGTGATGCATTGGAAGCAGGACACAGATCTGAGCGACTTTGACAAGAACCAAATGGTGATTGCTAGTTGAAAAGGTCTGGACATCTTTAAAATGAAAGTCTAGGTAAAGGTTCCTGATATGCAATGGTTAGTTCTCAATAAAAGTGGTCCAAGGAGAAACAACTGATGACCCAGTGACAGGTTCCTAAACACCCAAGACTCATGGATGCATAAATGTTTCAATCTCATGGAAAAGATACTTTAGCACAAATTGCTGAATAACTTTGTGCTGGAAATGGAAGACTGGTGTCAGAACACTGCTAGATGCAGACCAGCCAAAGCCCCCATGTCTACCACCAAAAGGGCCTACAAGGGGCTTGTTAGTGTCAGAACTGCACCAGGGAGCAATGGAAGAAGGTGGTCTGTTCTGATGAATATCATTTTCTTTAAGATCATGTAGATGGCCAAGTGTGTGCATTATGTACCTGGGAAAGAAATTGCAGAAGATGCACTATGGCAAGAAGTCTGGTCTTCCAAGGACTCTTTATGTGAATAAAGAGTCCTGGTGCAAGATACCACAGGACGCCTTCAGATGAATTGTGGTATCCATACTTGGATAGGTCATGAATGTTTTGGTGGACTTACAAAAGTGAACTTACAAAATATTAGCCAGGAGGTTTTGGGTGATCAGTATTTTTATCCTTATGTTAGAAATTGAAATTTTTCTTTAAATTACTTCAATTTCTTCACCTCGTATTTTAGAATCGTTTAAAGCACATCTTCACTGGCCGGGGTTAAAATTCCCACTGTGCTCATGATCTTTGTGATCACAGAAAGTTCCCATGGGGACAGTATAGTTATTAACCAATTACAGCAGAATGTTATAACTGTCATGCACCTTATATCACGTCTTTTCTTCCCCCTTTTAATTACAGTGCAGCGATCTCCCAGCGTGAGACCTTGAGAGCCGCACGCATTGTGCACGAATCACCTTCCTGCCTTTGTCACATCCTCTAAAGATAGCCAAACTCATTGATTGTGTTTTGTGTCTCTTATCAAAGGCGTCAAACGAAGCGCGTGGCAATATTTACTGCTCGACAACACCAAGTCAGCACCATGCCAAGCCGAAGAATAGAGCAATATTCTTAATTCCCAAAAACTGTATTGATAATCAATCGAAATGCAAGAGCAATTGAAAAGCTGTCCAGTTTTCAATTCCAGAATAAGTTGGGAAACAATTTAAAAATAATGGGGACGGCGCGTGGTTTTCTGCCGCAGTCAATAGTAGAATTCACATGAAGGGCAAATGACCGTTACACAAGATAGCATTTAGAGTTGGGGGGGTTTGTGTTTGGATACTGATTTTGTCAAAGGTTTCTGTCTCCTTGTTCAGGCTCTGTAGAACCTAATTTGTGTCATTTTAATGCAAGAGAATTAACTTAACTCTCCTACTGCGGAGTTACAGGATTTTAGTGTGGCATGACCTTCAAAATATATTTGACCTTTATTGGTGAAGACCTGGTTTAGGGTGCTCAGAGCTGAAATCCAGACCTGTGTAGAGAGTGGATTAGGGCTCAGCCAACAAACACAAAAAAACTTATTGGGTCCATTATATCATTCTTTCCCTTAGGAGCCTTCCAGCCCTGTAGTGTAAAACCTTGTAGTTTTCTGCTCCCAGGCACACAGCAAACTGCTGCAGGGAGAAACAAACAGCACTGTGGGCAACCAGATTTGCATGCAACTGGCGTGCAAATCTTCAAGCAATATCCATGTGACCAAGTGCAGCCATGTGCTAAAATCATTCCCAATCTTTCCTATTCATGAAGAATGGGAGAAGTTGGGACCATGATTGGGACCCTCACATACCTGGCCTCAACCTGTATTGACAGATGTTGGGCACTAGTTGCTGGTGTAAAGCAGCTGGAAAAAAACATGGTAGCATGGTGCTTTAGGAGATCAGCCTCACTGAGATGCAACCTTTCCAGGGCAGAAATAAGGGCAGCTACTAGTGTTGACTTGTTTGGAAGGTGCAAATATTTAGACCTGTAATGATAATTGCTGCAGATGCTATACAAATATCACTGCATGGTTGCAGACCTGTTAGGCATTTGATTGGAGTGATTTGGATGATAGACCTATAGTTCAAAAAACAGTCACCAGTGGCAGCTCCTATGTTTTTATCATCATAGGTTCCCTTTAAAACACAGTTCTAAAGTTTCAGCATCCCAACACTCTGAGTGCAGGATGTTTTGGTGACACAGTACTTCTTTTTTACCTCCTAATATCCATGGCCTTCCATTTTAAATAGTAGCCCTCTTGGCGTCATCATCACAAAGCTTAAATACTTCAGCACACATCGTCACGTTAAACACATCATCCAAAGAGAGAAGTTTTTCTTGCATACATTTGCAAATACATGTAAAGCTACACTGTTGTGTCAAGGCACCATTGCAAAGTAGTGACCCCTAACTCTAAACCCCTGGACATAGCAGGGCAAAAACTGAGAGCAGGCAGCTCATAACTCATAACTCATGGTCGCTTCAATCATAATCTAGCAAAAGAAAGAAGGTACCCAACTTATGTTCAAGAAAGAAAATGGAAACCCCATTTCACTCTCACATACCTGGCCTCAACTTTTCTCAGCATGCAATGGATTTGTATTTTTCTCTTGGCCTCCACAGAATAATCATTTCCATCACCTTGTCTCCTAACAGTTTCTCAGAACTATTTGTTCAAAGATAGGACCTCAGTTATAATGATTTGTAAGAGGAAAGGAGCTAAATATATGTAAGTTACTCATATACACATAGAATAGAGGTATATATCCAGCCTCCAACTCATATCTTTTAACTCACACTAACAATACTACCTGCAGCACGCTTTTATCACAGCCATATGATCCCATCTTCCACCTTGGACTTGGCTGGCCACCTCCTTGGGGGCCACAACCTTAGGTGACTACAGCTCTGCATACATCCTTCATGGGAATTCTTTATAAAGGATCACACAATAGTAAACAGCAGTTTCAATTGGCTTGAATTATTGAAATTGGGCTTTTCTAAGCTTGTATTTGCTCTCTCTTTATTATTTTACCCAGTATCTCTATGTCAATTTAGGAATTTATTGACAACATTGCACAATGCATTCTAAGATCTAAATTAATTGGTTATTTAAAAATCCACGATCCAATTTCTACAGCATTCTTGCACTTTTTTGCTCATGTTTCTTTTTTTTCACCCACATACTGTTTTGAAATACAGTATAACCTAAATTACCATAGGCTCAATGCAGTCAGCAGTTTTGATGCCATCTTAACGTCCTTTTCTGTACCTTCTGTAGTAATAATGTCACAAATTACAGAAGGTTTATTAAAAGCCAGACCTGGAAAGCAAAAGAAGAAAGTGCATATATATTTTTTTAGACTAACTACTAACTTGGGATTTTCCGGGCTTGGTGTCAAGGCAGCCAGACCCAAGGCTCTTCCATTGTGATGATAATGGATTCCATGTTGGTGGTTGGAAGGTCGGGAGGTTAGCTTAAGCTCCTTAATGGACTGTGAAATAACTTTAACTGCATTAACCTCCCTGGATCACATGGGTGGTCCTGGTGTCCACTCCCGAGTATCTCATTGGCCCGTAGAGACAACAGTATTAGATTATTATATTTTCCATTTAGAAACAGCAAAAGGCTCAAGGCAATTATGCAGTTAAGCATTCCCATTAAGCGAATAGGACCTTAAAAAAGATTATCATGAATTGCTTTTACATTAGAAAGATAGGTTGGAGATGTATTATCATAATTTTACCATTCTCTTTTATTGAGCCTGGGACATTGTTCGGTACCGTATCCAACTCTCACCTCCCCTCCCCCTGGACTCCCTTTGGTCTTGTTCCATTTTTCTTTGTCTATTGATAAAAAAAGAAGATTGACCATAGAGAATGATGAACTATATAGCAGAGCTGTGGGGAAATGGAAAAGGAATATTAGTTAGTTATTAATAATCTTAGATTTCTTCTACTTTACTTGAAGGTAAGGTATAATGCTGACCTGTCACATGGTTCCTTTTGAACCTTAAATTAAAGCCATAAAAGTGTGGCAGGGCAATGTTCACAAGAAATATAGATATTTGCCCTCCATTAAAAATGTTCAAATTTTATATTGCAAATTGCTATTGCAAATTCGCAGTGTTTCTGGCATATTAAAAGATGTTAGTTTCAGTGGTCCAGGAACCTCTCCCAGTAGACCAGTGTTTTTGGACCAGGGTTCCTCCAAAGTTTACTAGGGGTTCCTAGAGCAATTTTTGCCTCTCAGGTCAGATCCACTGACACCAATGTCCTTTTTGGCTATCTGTAAGGGTAACATTCTTCCCAATGGTCAGCAATGTAAGAGGCATACTTCCTACTGATCAAGCCAATGAATTGTGAGCTGAGGATATAGTAATTATAGTAGGGGTTCCATGAAAGTTTTTTAAAAGGTTCTCCCATGGTAAAAAAGAATGCCTGAAATAGACAAGAAGATATGACATGTTACATTGAAGGATGTTAGGGGTAAAAGGAACATGGCAGAACCCTATTCTGAAGTTTTAAGGTTTGGTTTGCAAACCATGGTTGGTTTCTTCCTTTTACACATCAGCTTTTCTGCACATGGACTGCAAGAGGTTGGTAATAGGTCAGCTTCAAATATTATACCAAGTGTATGTATATATATATATATATATATATATATATATATATTGTATTACCGAGCCTCATTCAATTTTGTCCGTTATATTAGCCTAAAGTTTAGCATGAAGTTTAAAAATACCACTTTTTTAATGACCATTTTTGTTTTTTATTATGTCTTTTTATTGAAACTTTTGTTGATACACAATTTCCTTTAAACTTCCAGCGTGCTATTTTTTCATTTTATGAATAACGTTGGCGTTTATTATCACAGGTCAGTTAAACCTTGCCTCCTCTCCGGCTAGGAACAGCAGCTCTGCAAGCCTTACCGCCATGGGTCCTGCTCCCATTAGTACTTGCAGGTTGATGGATTTTTAATATGTACAGACATTTTTCATAGATTGGATGACAATTATTAAATGGAGCTGTGGAGGCCTGGAGATAGTCCTGCTCACTCCATGCTGCACAAGGGCAACGTCAAGTACAAGTTTATTATAGGAAAAGTAGGTCTCCGTGAAAAATTACCCAACGCTTATGGCGTATGGTATGGATGAAGGTGCGCTGAAGGAAGAACAACAATGTGATACCCTACATGTCATAATATAAATAAACTGCAAATTAATTATTAAGCAGGAATAGCAATGTGGTTAGGTCTATTTATCCTATATTATGCTAACATTTCATACATTTGGGACAAGGGCTCAAGATATATGTGTATAATGCAATGGTATTCTAAAGAATTTTGTGACATTTCAAAGGCATACGGCTGGAGAGTAGGTAAATCTATAAATGATGCAGTTCATTTCCTAAATCAGATTTTGTGGAGGTAACACAGGATACCTTAATTGCTGCTTTGCAGTGCATTCCAATGCAGCTATTTTGTGGCACATTGCAACATAGCATCCAGCAATGCATTACCGTGCAGAATTAATGAGCTGCTTTAATGCAAAGTCTTTATTGTATGTGCAGCATTGGAATTAGCCAGGGTGAATGGGCTCATATACAAACCAGTCACTGCTTTTTCTTGTGCAGAATGACTGGCCTTGCTGGATCCCACTCGCAGCTCCATTCCATGTGTAGGAAATGTGCAGCATATGATGTATAATACAATGTAATATCCGAATGCACAAACTTGATTTACATCCTTTATGGATAATTTGATTGAATTTTAGGGCAGGCAACAGATAGGTTCAGTTAAGAACCAGTAAACAGGTCATGGCGGGAGTTAGATGGAGTCAGGAACCAGATATAAATCAGGGCAGGCAGCAAATAGAGATAGTGAGGGGTTCAGGCAGATATTCTGGGCAGACAGCAGGCAGGTAAGGCCAGAAACCATAGTTTTACACTTTACAAATGGTTAGGGCAGGCAGCAGACAGGGGTAACAAAGAGAACCAGCCAACAGATAGGCAGCAGACAGATGTAGCAGAGAAGCTGGCTGAAGGTCAGGGAGCTGCAGGTGTTAGCAGAAATCATGCCAGGGGTCCGGATTGCCAGCAAAAGGGATAGAACAGGAAGCAGGGGATAGTCAGGGCAGGCAACAGTTAGATGTAGTTTAAAACCAGGCAGAATCCTAGGAAGATAGCATGCCATTATAGTCAGGAACTACGCTGGAGGTCAGAATGGGCAGCAAAGAGGGGTAGAAAGAGAACCAGACATTAGTCAGGGTAGGCAGCAGATTTATGTATTTAATAAGAAGGACCAAGGCCAGGGTGAACCTGGTAGAGTTAGAAACCATGCCGGTGGCATCGAGGGGTAGTAAAGGAATAAGAGATAAGTCAAGGCAAGCAGCAGACAGGTGTGTTCAAGAAGCAAGATGAAAGTCAAGGAGACAGCATACAGGTAAAGTTAGGAATCATGTTAGAGGTCAGGACTGGCAGCAGAAAGGGGTAATAAGGAACCAGGCAAAAGTTAGGCAGGCAGCTGACAGAGGAGACGCAGGGTAAAGCTCAGGAGACAGCATATAGGTGTAATCAGGAACCACACCAGAAGTTAGAGCAGACAGCCTAAAAGGGTAGTAAGGGAACCAGGCAAAAGCCAAGTGTAGTAAAAAAGCAGGCTAAAAGTCAGGAAAACAACATATGTTCAGGAACCACTTCGGAAGTCAGGGCAGGCAGCAATAAAGCATAGTAAACTAGAAGTAGACAGGTGTGGTTGAGAAGCAGGTTAAAGCTCAGGGCAGGTAGAATAAAGGTGTAGTCAGAACCCAAAACCATGCAGGGCAAGCAGCAGGCAAGCCAAGATACCCAAAACAAGTTGGGTCAAAACAAAAACATTTGGAACGATCAATCAGATTATGGAAGGTATTTTTGCCAGGCTCCAGTATAGAGCCCTAAGGAACTTTTAAAGAATCATATTTTGAAAGCGAATGATGTAGGTTGCCAGACTCTCATGCTGCTCCAAAGGTTTCAATTTTTTTTTTTGGCAACATTTTCTTGAAGCAAACATGGATTAGAATTGACTTCATTGGTACATGCTTCATCTTGCTCAGTGAGCCAGAAAGTCATGAATCCAGATACTGTCTATTGGTGAGGCTTTCTCCTTTTATAATTTCACACCTTTGCATTATAAACTACCGATCTATAATGCAGAACTTCATCAGTCCTGGGAAAAAAAGAACTTCCATGAGTTTATCTCTGTCAATGAAGAAATTTAGGTGAAAAAAGAAAGTGAGCAAAGGCCGTAGTGAATCCAGTTATTAGTCCCACTGCATTAAGGGCCCACTAATAAATCGCCTAGGTGAACTCTCATAATTATGAAAGCTAATGAGAATAATTTCATATAGCCAAGAATAATCTTATATCATTTTTACATTTTAATCATAAAAATAATATCTACAAAAGCTTTTACTACTGAACAGTTTTAAGTTCTCTACTTCCAAGACTTTGTAGAGCTGAAATGAAAAATCTAGTTAAAAACAGGGCAAAGTCATATTAAAGTTATTGAAGATTACTCCAGTAAACTCAATTTACTTATAGCTGGTAGGAATAACGACCATTTTGATTCTTCAACCCCTTATTACTTATGTAAGGAATAATTTATGATGAGAGGGCTGGAAGCTCAATTAAAACCCAGATTGAACAAATTCCAAAAGCAGTCAGGTTGGGTAAATAAAATAAATAGAAGCAAAGTGGTGGACAAAGAATGTTTTTTTTATGTCTGCACACTGCGTTAATGCTATTTCCTCTCATCTCTGAATTCATCTGGAAGGGGAAGGAAGTCAATCATTGACACTTATAGTAGAAATTTCAAACAATCTTTGCATTACAGTGAAATTCATGTATCTTTACGAAGAGGAAGGAATTTGGAAGTCGGTCGTGAGAAATTTTAAGCCCTCAATCTCTACTAGGATACTAAAAGGCAAGAGTGGTTTTAAGTCTGTATTGAAGCAAACCTATCATGACACTTTAAACATTTTATGAAAGGGTGGATACTTTTTTTTTTGGTTAAAAGTGGAGGACCCCACCCCTTCTGTCTTTACTGGGATAAATTGCGTATGTAGCTCCTTCTGCGCATGCCCAAAATAGAAACGGACTTTCCTTGCAATGTAAAAAATTTCATGCATGTGGAGATCAGCACATTTTAAAAAAAATGGAAAATGTCACCCAAATTTGAGCCTGCCCAGTGCGAGAATGGGTGATGTAAGTAGATCCCAGAAAAAAACGGACAAAGACATTGGCACCTGCTGGTTCCTCCACAACGATACCAAGAAAGAATCTAATCAGAATGGAATCCAATTGTGGCGCGATTGAGGGCTCTGCGGAAGTAAAGGTAAGAGTTATTTTTCAAAAATATTATTGGTGTCATGCCAGTTAGACTGACCCAAGAGGACAAATTGCTCATTGGTCAAGAAACCCCTAGCAACCTGTGGAGGAATCCTGGGGTTTTACAGAACCCTGGTAAAGAAACATTGATTTGGTGATCTGAAGCAGAGACTCTTTTTCTAAAGGCATTTTCAGGTCAAAAAAAAAATGTCATCTATACTCATTTTCATCTATACTCGAGTATATACAGTATTTATTATCCAATCCAAACTGCTTTTAATACAGCTTTGGATTTAAAAAGAAAGTTGATCTTATTTTTTAGATTACCTTTTTATTTAAATTCAGTTGGGTAGGGTGTGAATGTGGATTTAAATTCTTTAGAATGGGACGGAAATGCCAAAAAAATCAGATTGTAGTCTTGCAACATGTATGTTTTCTTATGTGTATGTATTATATTTTTTTTATTTTTATTTTCCTATGTAAGAACTATGCAAATTTTCTATTATGTGTGTCCCCGTAATAAAGTAGTCATTGGTCCAAGAAATGGAAAAAAACATCCTATTCATTGGATCTGTGATATATACCATGGATTCTACATGACTTTCAATGAGTGGGCCAAAAGTTTTAGATTTACAGCTCTTATTGTTTAAGATGGTGCATTAAAAAATATGTTTTTGCAACTCTATATAATTTTACTGTCTTAAGTATCTGGGAAATAACCCCATCTAAATGTAATTACTGGATTTTGGTCATGTTGCAACCTCACATGGAATAACTTTGGGCCTTGAAATTCACATGTCAATTCATAACATTGATGGTGTTTGTAGTCAGCTTCAAGGTCTGAAAACGTAACCTTTGGGTTGCAGAGGTAAAGTAAAGTGAACCAGTTTGGGATATGACCTAGATTGGATGAAGTCAACCCCAAATGAGGTCTTGAGATTTCACTAGCCTGCTTCTGCTCAATCAACCAATTGTCCCACCACGTGAAAATGCCAAAGAGCATATCCTAAAAATGGGACAGCCCCCTCAAAATATCTGCTAATAATAATAATGGAAACCAAGCCCTTCAGGACTTCTGGCGCCCAGAAAGGGTTATTATCAGTGGGGGGCAAGTAGCTAGAAATTATTGTTGCATATCTGTGCCATTTACTAATATAGAGCAGCATAGGTGGTAAATGAAGTAATTCTGACTCTACAAACATATAATAAAAATTGCATACAAATTTCAGAGCTATCATGTCCCCTGGACGAGCATATTTGGCAAAGCCAAGGCTTGTTTTACAACATAACTATTTCCATGCTAAGAGGGAAAGCAGTAGGCCCAAGTTATTAATGTTGTAGAAATACAAATATGTCCACCTTTGAAAGGACTCTTCATTAACTCCCACAGCCCAGAAAATTAAGACACGCCTCATCAGCATCTGCGACGGCTGACGACTAATTTTCACAGGAGCAGCCTTTGCATTCTACGGGGGTTCATAATGCTGATAGAGCTGATTCGGCACGGGCGAAGTATAAACAGTGATTAATTTCAGCCAATAAATAATGGTTTGAGGCTTACAGTGGAAGTAGAACAATTACTTTTCCATTTTTCCTGCCAAATGAGCTGATCTGAGAAAACAGGGGGAGCTGGCCACGTAAATCAGTCTTAATTTCATCTTCCCTATTAAAAGGCGGCCATTAAGACCCTCTCCGGCTCATTGCACCCCCTACTTGTTTCACTTTTTCAATTTGCTCAAAAGGGGGGAGTTTGAGCGTCGTAAAATTTCACTTTGGCCAGCCTCTGATTTGCATCTGGGCCAATAAATAGCAATTAGCATAAACATTTAAACCAAGAGCTGGAACTGATTCTCTTCTTGTGGAAAGCTTTTAAATTAGAAGTCTTCATATTGTTTAAAGTGGACCTATCATTAAATATATTTTGGAATGTTTGGTACATGTATGCTAGGTAATGTCTATGTGTAACATTTCCAGGTATATATTGTTTATTGTAGAAATCACGATACTCCACTTGACACTACCTTCATCTGATTTGCTCCCCAGTGGGATGGCACCATTGCTGTTCAAGTATTGTCCATGGTAACTACTTCCAGGGGAGAGACGATGGCTCAGAGGTGATGCAATTATTAAAATCCTGATGCCTATGCAGTTACTGGCTGTATTCACACTTATGCAACATGAATCAGCCGCTGCAACCTTTCATCTTGTGATGTGCTTCAAAACAGGAGAAAGTGAGCAAATCAATATTTTAGAAGAAAGGTCTCTCCACCCCATGCTTCTGCCTTGTCTGTAATCATCTTATATTGTTAGGAGAATGTATCACTGTCATATCCCTCAACATCCTCATAGTCCTAGAAATGTGCAGGTCTTCACACTCGTGCACTCAATGGCCATGGTCTTTTGTTCATGGCTGGTGGTGTGGGCACATGGGTTCAATTTATTTGGCGGTCTTCTGAACCTCCAATATCTATACCAGTTAGGGAGGTTTAGGAACTGTGAAAGAATAGGAACCTGACAATATCTTTTTATTGATAAAGCCATGGAAGAAAATTCATAGAAGCCACCTTTTAGATTGTAAGCTTATTGGTCAGGGTCTTCTCCTCCTCCTGTGTCATTGTATCTGTCTGTCATTTCCAACACTTTTTAATGTACAGTGCTACGTAACATCTTGGCACTTAATGAAGTTTAATATTAATAGGGGCCTGCCTTGAACATTCTCACTCCAAGAATACTGTACAGATATAGTCCTGAAAAACCATTGGTTGTGGCTGCCTATAAGGAACATACCATCCCTTGATGTCCTAGTGCAAATGCAGTTGTACTGGTACACTGTTGGGTATAGTCTTATGCTATTACCAAATTAGGGTATTGGGTGTTATGACCCAAACCACCTTACACTAGATCTATTGCTCTTTTTACCGACCTAGTTTTCATGACTTCATGACCTGACCTGTGTGACTGTCCTTGACTTTCTGCCCTCGTTCTTTTGGCTTATTGGCTTTCTTGATCTAGTAATTCAGAATAGGTCCCTCTGCTCCACCTCTGCTAGTCATCTGCTTAAAATTCCCCACTACAGTGTCACCTGTTCCTTGTCAGCTGTGAGTGGGCAATCCTAGGGGCCTTGACCTGTGTGTCTTCAACAGCAAAGTATTTGGCAGCCACTAGGCTTATTGGTGCTTCACGCCTTGCAGAGTCACCTGATAAAGACTGGGGGTGCTTCTTAGATTCTGGGTAGCCTACATTACCTGCTGACCACTGTCCTAATAGTTACTTTGCCAATTTAAGACAAAGTGACAATGTCTCCAACTACTAGTGTACAAGAATCTAATTCCAGCTCCTGTGTCTTGTCTTTAAATCCCTCCGCAGTTCTTGTCTCACTTTCCTTTCTGATCTGATAGAAAAATACTCCCCCAGCCGATCTCTTTACTCCTCCAAAGTCCTACTAATGATTTCCTCACTCATAACCTCATCACATGCACCGCTCCAAGATTTTTCTAGAGCTGCCCCAATTCTCTGGAATGGTCTTCCTCATTTTTTTGGCTTGCTCCTACTTTCTGCTCCTTTAAAAGAGCCCTCAAAACCCATATTTTCATACTCAACTCCCCATCTTCATCTGTCTCTTAAATCCACACTACATATATATCCCCCTTCCTATTGTTTGCTGCTTCCCCCACCTCTTAAATTGTAAGCTCTTCTGGTCAGGGTCCTCTCCTCCTCCTGTGTCACTGTCTATATTCGTCTGTCATTTGCTACCCCTATTTAATATAAAGTGCTGCCTAATATGGCGCTATATAAATACTGTTTATTATTAATTAATTAATAATAATAATAATAATAATAATATGAATAATGCACCCTTCAACCCATGTTTGCTCATTGTTTCCTGTCCCCCCGTTACACTGTTGCTTCCAGGTATGGAATTCCTGGAAATAATTTTATCTTTTGTAACGGTGCAGTGATTGGACCTATGTCGCCAATCACGAAAATCACATTTCTCCCCCTTCCCCTATTTTCTATTTGCAGAATTGCATTGCTTACCTGTTATTGTTCAGAAATATCCTTTTTCAAATTTGAACAATACAGCAATTAGGTTTTGTTGGATTTATTTTGTTCTTTGAGTTTTTTTTAAATGAGCACCTAAATTTATCTCCACTTCCTTTGTAGAATTTAAGTAAAAATCAGGCAGCAGCAATAAAAGCTGGAAAGGCACAGAGCTAAGCGTTCTGGAACACAGCAAAGAACTCCTTCCTATGTTTACACACAACACCATTTCCCATTAAAGCAAAACATATGTAGAGAAATGAGGGAGGGAATGGCAGCAGAGAATTTCTGTATCACTTGAGTGCCAGTTTATGCTCTACATACCTTCCAAACATTACACAGGGGCCGGCGCCAGCCTGCAGTGCCAATTTTAATGCTGCGATTTATACCTACCTTGTGGGCACTTAAGTCTCCTCTGTGTATAGCAGCTAAATGTGTTCCAGCAATATACGAAGAAATAAAAGTCCTGTAGAGCCCAATTTTTTTACACGTTCAAATTCATTGTGTATTATGCAAGCATTTTGCATAATTGCTCATATGTTGCATTGTGAACATTTTCTTCAGCTGCTGCCTATGTATCTTATGAAGGATCTTGTTTAAAGCTACTATAGGCAAATATCCCAGACACTTTACATACACACACATTTACTATTTTAAAAACAGTATTTTTTTGCACATGATTGGATGATAAAAGTCAGCAGAGCTCACTCATTCCATTGCAAGCAGGTAATTAAGGTTGCTAAGTGCCACACCATATCTCTTTTTTAAATGAACCATATTGTATATATATTTTTTTATGAAATATTTTTTTTGTATATCTGTTGTAAATTGTCTTGGAGATCCTTTAAGTGACAGAACTTCCAGGTATAAGCTAGCACTAAGCCATTGCTTTGCAATGGGCAGCAGAGTTGTCAGCCATGCTAACTTCATTTGTTGTTTAAGGTCTCGCCAATCTATCAATTAGCCCAATAATCAACCTAAAGAGCACACATGACAGGTTCACAATACCATTCACCTAAAACTTCCTCATTGCTGCTCTCCTGGAGGGTTGGGAACACCAAATGGGGAACCATAGTAATTAAGGTGGCAGGTATACAACCATGCTCATTTCTGCTACTGCGCAGTACAGGGTCAATTGACAAGATGCTTTCAAACTACCTACCATCGCTTTAAGGAAGAACTAAACTTTACAAATTAAAACCTACAACTTGGCAGGTTCATTAATGCAGAACGGAAAGGCAATGTGAAAGTGAAAATGTTCACTGCATTTCTTTTTAGGTGCACTCAGTGAATACCAAGGTGAATGTTTTATTTAATAAAAAAAAGTTTACAAATGTAACAAAAATGGCAAAAAGCTTAAGTGAACATCTCTAACCCCCAGGGCTCTTTTAACCTCCCTAGCGGTTCATTTCTTTCCGGTTTTATATGTCTAAAAGCGGTACATTGTTTTTCATGAAAATTTATTTTACAGTATAATATAAATAGTATGAGTATAATAAAGTCTGAAACACAAAATCATGTAAAAATACTTAATTGAATTATTTGAAAAAAATAATTGAATTTTTTTTTTTTAAATACATATTATACTTATACTATTATATATACTATAAAAATAAATATTCTTGAAAACAATGTACTGCATTTACACATAGAAATCCAATGTATTGCATTCAATACAGTTATTTTGTATTGAATGCAATACAAATGGATTTTGAATTTCCCGCCGCGCCCCGCCCGCAACGTACACACGCACCGACGTCACCGGGAACTCATTGCATGCAGAAGCTGGCCGGAAGAAGAGAGAAGAAGACGGAGACCGCGGCGATGGACGACACGGGACGCCCACGGATCAGGTAAGGCTGTAATTACTATTACTTCCATAGGATTACCTACCCCGAGTGTGACTTGAGGTTACCGCTTTTAGCAATTTTTTTCTACCTCTAGGGAGGTTAAAGCTCACTGCACCCCTAAAAAACAACTCTAAAAAAAGCCAGTAAAACAGTGATCCTTTAACATTTTAAAATGGGGTTTCCCTTTGGAATAATTTTTTGTTCTTTATGGAACTGCTTCTATAATTACTATATCCACAGCTCACAGTATATTAGTGTGGTGGTCAGTGGGAAGAATTCATCTTACATTGCTGGCCATTGGGAAGAATGTCACCCTTACAGATAGCCAAAAAAGAATATTGGTGTCACCTAAACTGACCTGAAAGGCTCAAATTGTTCAAGGAACCCCCAGTAGCCTCTGGAGGAACTGTGCTTGAGAAACATTGCTTTAAAGCGTATGTATAGCCATAAGTTTTTTTGGATATAAAGATGGATTAGACATCAGATTTTTTTGCACTCTATGTCACCATTGCCACAAGACAGAAAGTGGTACAGTTGTCACCGGAACAAGAGGTGAAAGTATATTCTGATAAAGACTTCCATTCTGGTGACAACTGTCTAGGGAAGGAATTCCCATGGCATTACAGAGTTTGTTGTTATTTGCTATTGCACCATCAGCACTATAAGAGATGGAAAATTTCCCTCCATGGGACACAAAGTCAAACCAAATTTTCAGTGTCAGACAACTCCTTTCCCTGCATGTGATTGAATTTTCTTCCCAAGAAGAATGTTCAATGCATTCACTAAGCTAAGTAATTTATTTCTTGCAAGGTGATAATTCATCTTTGTAGATAAATATCCTTAATTTCTTTAAGTAAAGCTGCATACACACGTGCAATTATAGTCATTGGAAAGGATCTTTCATGATCCTTTCCAAGGACTAAGGACTGCACGATGCATGAATGAGTGCTGTACATACACCACCATTCTTCTCTATGGAGAGGGGGAAAACGACGGAGAGGCACCCCACTGCGCGCTCCCCCCCTTCCCTTGCATTAGGTTCGTTTGTCGTCCATCACCCGTGGATCCGCAGGACGGTCGTTGGGACGATGGATGACGGGCGCTGTACACACACTAGATTCTCGGCCGATATTGGCCCTGAGATGATTATCGGGCGGGAACCATTGGACGCGTGTACAAAGCTTTAGACAGCCCCAGTGTATACACTGTTTAAAATCTCTTTCACTGCATTAAACATTAAAGCTTTGATGAAATGGGAAGTGGTTGACCCCTGAATCACGTTGCTGGATTTTTTTGGATTCATTTACAAATTGGCTGATATTGTTACGTTCTGAGTCCCCAAATGTCATTGAACTCTAAACATTAAAGTCCTAGGATCATAAGAATATTTTTGTGTTAGCAAAATATAAGTTTGAAGATTTTCAATGTTGTATATGAAAACAAAAAGTTTCAGCCTATTCTTTCATTTACAGTTGACAATGCATTTCACCAAAATTAACAACCATCCTTGTGCCAAAATTTTTTGATGATTTTTTAATGCCAAACTTCTCAATTTCGCTGATGCCTAATTCATCATTTTTATTTCTAGCCTGCGGCCGTTTCTTTAAGTCAAAGCCTTTAGCATTTTGCTGCTAATCTCTTGTCATCTGCTTTTTAAAAACACATAAAAGGCATGACAGTCCCAGCTAATGTGACAGTAATTTCCCAGCTTTTCCTTGTTATGAATTTGTCTTTCAGATATTAATCATCCGCTAAAGAAACTGACACTGCACAATTGCTGACGCTGACCCAACAAACCATGGACTAAGGACAGCGGCGCCCACAAGAAAGAGGGCTGCCAGGGGGAAGGCGAGGGAGCGCAAAGCTTTATTAACACCAGAGGCCTATTACAGGGCTCACTGTTCACCTTCACTGGAGCAATAAATGAAGAGAGAAGCGCGGGATGAGACTCCTACTGTCTTTGTCTTGGTAATGCACAGGCAAGCTGTAGTCATGTTGTAACGCTTGTAAGAAACAGATGTTCCAGCCCTGACAAATCTCCTTTCTTGATTTATTATTCATTTGCTCAAATCACAATGGAAAGTCTTTGGGCCATTAATTAAATTCCAAGCAAAATAAAATTTGCTGCAGAACTCATTACCGCTAAATGACTTTGACACTTTATCAGATTTGAAGGTAAAGTAGGCGACTTTAGGAAGAGAAGAAAGAGCGGGGAGCCCTGGCCAATTCTGCAGCCGCTGCAAGACGACAGAGTGCCGTGATGAAATTTTTATGTCCGGCGCTGGGTGCGGAAAGTTTCATTTAGGATGTGATGTTGTTGAGTGGGGGTTGATGTATTTCTATAACACGCACCACACCAAAAAGGCAAAACTTTTCGTTTTAAATGAATATAACTGCAAATGGAAACCAGTGATTATTAATTCCATGGTACAGGCCATATGGACTCCCTATGTTGAAATTCCGTTGCAAATTAGTGTACGCCAATTTTTATCCCATATACATTGTTCTCATGATAAAATGAATTCTACAGATTGAAGATGCTTGAATGGAGTTATACTATTTATTCTAGACACCGTGCATAAAAAAACAAACAATAATAAACTATATATATATATTATAATAATATTTATATTTTTAATACAATCAGAACTTTAAATTGAGCAGTGCAATCAAACTCTTCCATTCCCATATACAGCAGCCCTTGAGAGAGGAAAAGGCAGGACTGGGAGCCAATCAGCTGCGCTGTATGTGCTGCAAAGGAATAGTCCAATAGGAGGAGAAAGCAAAGCAGAGCTGATAGATCTCCTGCAGCTCCTTCACCGACCAATCAGCAGGCTGGGGGTGGACAGGCGACACATCACTGTATTGCATTTGCAGTCTATATCAATGGCAGAGAATATGGGGAGTCATATATGGAGCGTATTTATATATATCAGCCCTGTAGCAAATGGTTTACCAGCAGCACAATCAAAAAATTATATCAACTTAGGCATATCATTCCACATACTGCAGCATCTCAAGGTCCGAGGAGCACTAGAACCAAGAGAATCCAACATGTTCATTTTGACTTTTTTTCAAGAAAGTCAACAGTTGACCAAACTCTTTCCTCCAAACTTACTGTTGCGTGTTGCAGCATTGGGGGCAGCTATGATGTCCAATACAAATTCATGTAAAAGTGGTGTGGGTAGGCCAGCCGATGAAAAAAATTAGATTACAATTGTAGAGCTCACCAGGGAATTGCAAGGGCTATTCTATGTGCAAGCATTTGGCGGTGCCTGTGCCTAATCTTGTGGTCCCAAATCTATGGCTCTGTCCAGTATACCAGTTCCAAAGAAAGTCCATTTATTGTATTTCCATGCAGACCCAGTGATACCACATCCCCTTTATCAAGGTAACAGACAGGACTACGAGTGAAGACGATTTTTCTTGCATGACTGATAGGGTGCCACCATTGTTATTCACCACATTGCTTGGCATCTAAGGTGTTGATATGGGACAGTATTTTAGAAGTAGAGCAATACAAACTTGTTAAGGGTTCTAATTATTCCACATTCAATAATTACATATATTTTTTCATATTTGTCTTGATATCAGTATTCTGTAACCTAACAATGCAAATGAAGAATCAGATTTTTGGAGCAAAGATTTATTGTTTTGCACCCTGTTGCCCTCTTATCATTGAAGAAATGCTTACAAGAGAAAAGAGCAGAAATAACTATAAGAATATTCCACTGTTCCTTCATTCTCCAATCACAGGCTGGGTCCTGCACCATGCTCTATTGCTTATCCAGAAGACGAAGTAAAAATAAAATCTTTCCAGTGATCTGATTGCATTTCAACTATATAGTTGATCTCAGAGTTTCCGTCTCCTCTCTCAGTTTGGATATCTATTTAATACTATTTACGAAATCTGTCTATCTAAGCAACAGTCATCCAGCTGATGAATAAAGCCCAATGCTTGCTTCCATTAGCCAAGATGTTATCATCAATTTATGCTTTCAATAGGCTTCAATATCATTTAATCTCTCTTTTCTGTTTATGTCTCCTGCAATCTTCTTTTTTTTTCATCCAAAGGAATTACACTTCAGATTTATCAATTAACGTACATTGCGTCTGTAATTAAATGCGGACAATGCAATTTCTTCACTCATGCCTCCACTTATCTCGATGCTCCTTCACGTTCCCCATTGTCACCTGTCATTCCGATGTTTTTAGAAATGGATTCTAAATTGAAAGTAATTGACAAATGCTTTGAAAGAGAAGAGTACAAAAATCTATAATGAAAGTAAACAGCTGTCCCGGCTATCCCCTAATCGACTGAACACTTTAAAAATCCGAAGGTGATGTCCCATCTCGTTGGAGTCCAACGTCCCTAATGGCAATTAGAAAGAAGGGGGAAAATAAGAAGTTCTTCAAGAATGGGTTAAAATATTCTGTTTATTTGGCGTAAGTGATTCTCTGAAGTCCCAAGAGCTCGAATTACCTTATGTGGAAAAGCAATTATGCAATTAATAACAAGGAAAATCTTTTCAGGTTTATTTATTTATTTATTCCATGGATCAATGTTACAGAGGCGTCTCGAGGGAGCGGATGCAAAGTGGGGCCTTCTGTATATGTCAGATGTATACTAGCAATATTTAACCGCACCGACTCAGATCATTTAACACGGTCTGCAATTAGAGAACCTAAAACCGGAAGCATTAAATCACACCGATAGGCACTATTTGTATCTAAAATAGCCTAAACATAATTTTAGGAAGAAAAAAACTACAAACCTAATATTAGAAAAAACTACACTTTTTTTGATGTCGTCAATACTCCAGCAAACATTTTAAAGAATTACATTTAATTTATGGTCAAAGGTTTCTGACACATGCGTATCACTCCTTGTGTTTAAATTGAAGCATCTCATTCCTAAACTACTGGTGCTAATATAGAGTTGGCCCCCTATTTGCAGCTATCACAGCTTACAATCTTCTGGGAAGGCTTTCCACAAAACTAGAAGTATGTCCGTGGACATTGGTGCCCATTCAACCAAAAAGAGCATTTGTGTGGTCAGGTACTGAAGGCTTGGCTTTTTATTTATCCAAAAGGTTCTTAGTAGAGTTGAGGTCAATTCTATGTATGTTACCAAAGTGCTTCTACATAAATTTGGCTTTGAACACATTAACAGAGTAATGGGACAGAAAAGGGCCTTCACCAAACTGTTAGGTACAAGATAGTTTAAAGTGCACAACTGGCTAAAAGTTTGCATTTCCAACCTTCTGGTATCTTCAACAGTTTGGTGAAGGTGTCGATCTGCCCTTACTTTTGTATGGTGGTGTTGGGGTAATATATTGTATATCCAAACTGAACTTGACAACTTATCTTATTTCCTTATTGGCACAGGAATATTGGCACATAATTTATAAGATATTATGAAACAGAATAAATACTGATAAACCACCTAAGGAACATAAATAATTATAATTTTATTTTAATATGTAATCAGGAAGTAGGTCCTGTATGAAGGCCTTGTGAAGGTATTGTCTACTAGAGAGCTTAGGATTCTAGCTGCCCTCCGCCTGGAAAGCCCTGAAACAAAAGCATTCTATCTTTATTGTTTGTTGGTTATCATGAATGGTTTTAGCATTGTGTTTGAAGGAATTCCGAAGTTTTAAAAAATCCTTCCATCAAACACCGTTGATATTTGTCACACTGATTATTCTAGGAATCTTGAATTTTCTGTACCCAAAGGATATTTGCATCTGAAACACTTGTGCCATGGTTTGTGGTTTTACCTGTTGGTCCCTACGTCAATACAGGATGTTACACAAATAGTCTACAGAATAGTAAAATATATATTAAAATTAAACCTAATAAATAGGACCAGTGAAAGCTGAGACCAAAAAGACAAGCAGAAGGGAAAAGACTGGTCTCCAGTGATATCCAGGTAATCTTTTATTGGTTTTCCATGATTTGTTCTGTATTATACCTCTGTGTGGACATGACCGCCTTGGTAGAAGGAGAGCTTGTTCCCGCTGATGACTGGGGATCTGATGACAACTCCGGTAATAATCAAGAAGCATCAGGAAGACAAAGGCAGCACAGATCCCCACAATAAATAAAGCCGGAGCAGGCTAAACGTTTGCACTTCCAAATGTCGCTAGGTGGTCACAAGAGGCCTCTTCTGCAATGCTGGAGAGGCCTCAAAGATGAACCCTATACTTAACTTTTGCTCCTCCTCCTTTCTCTTCATTGTCTAAGTGAAGAAATGAGCATTGTAAGCACCAAGTTGCCACGTATTTCATATTCCCCTAAATGACTGGGTCGGGTGCCTGGACAGCCAATACTTGTGCACTGGCACTATCACGTAGGAGAAAGAGGAATACTCAGAAGTACCAGGCATTTCCTTTTGCACCCTTCATTTATATTGAGTAGCATGGAAGTGAACCTAAGAAAACAGTAGTTTCTGATAACCTCATCACACGCACGGATACAAGACTTTTCTAGAGCTGCCCCAGTTCTCTGGAATGGTCTACCCCATCCTTGTCGGCTTGCTCCTACTTTCCGCTCATTTAAAAGAGCACTCAAAAGCCATTTTTTCAAACTTGCCTACCTATCTTCTTCTGTCTTTTGAAATCATCACTACTTCCCACCACTACATGTCTCCCCTCCTATTATGTGTTAATTTCCCCACCTACTAGATTGTAAGCTCTTCGGGGCAGGGTCCTCTCCTCCTATGTCACTGTCTGTATTCTTCTGTCATTTGCAACCCCTCCTTAATGTACAGTGCTGGGTAGTATGTTGGCGCTATATAAATCCTGTTAATTTCCCCACCTACTAGATTGTAAGCTCTTCGGGGCAGGGTCCTCTCCTCCTATGTCACTGTCTGTATTCTTCTGTCATTTGCAACCCCTATTTAATGTAGAGTGCTGCGTATTATGCTGAGACTATATAAATCCTGTTTATTAATAATATTTTTAATAATAATAATATTCATCACACACTGCCTACACACCTATTTTACATGCAATATCCCATATCTCTACCTCTTTTTGTCTGCAATTGGCAGTGAACAGCCTTGAATATTGTAGAGAAAGACGCTCATGTAGTGATGCCATCACCATCTTCTGCAACATTGTCCAGTGAGCCCAGGCCAACCACGAAGATGCACCCCTAATAGATGTGCCCATGACAGTCTGGGTGCACAGGCAGTGCAGTAAATGATCCTGGCTGAAGTGTAAAAATGGAATACGTGGTATTGGTGAATTTTCCTTGCTATGGAGAGAAGGTGAGTTTTGCAGTGAAAGCAGAATATGAAGTTGTACTTATAATTTAGGCATATGTTTAATGAAGAAGAAATGAGGATGTTCTAACGAACACCCAATTCCAAGTTAATAGCCAACCTAACTAACTAATGGTTCCTTCAATTGCCTATAATGCGATATCCGATGTATGTGATTCTTTGCTTTCTGGAAGGTTCTATTATGTTGCACATATTATGTAATTGGGGTATTGTGCTCCCCCTACCCCTAATTGTTCCTTTATTATTTATAATTATTATTAATATTATTAATAATTATTATTATATATGTTTTATTTTTGTATCCCCCCAAAAACAACCTAAAACAAAGAATGCTATAAAAAAACTATTTCCTAACTCCTAAAGTATTCCTCAGAATAGCAATTGCATTATTGTGTTGCATCCAATCTTTCCAAGCTGACGGGTCCTCTTAAAGAAATCCCAGACAGTTTTTTCTTGCCGGGCTGTGCTTCATTTATTTTCTTTTATTTCTCTGACAAAGAAGAAGACAAAATGAAAACTGAGTGAGTGTGGAAGCAGCGACAGGGTATCTGGAAAGTAGCCCCGGGTTTTCTGACAGAGAAAAGGAGGTGACGTGCTCCGGTATGTGAGCGGACAAGATGTCAGGGAGGCCCAGACTCTCCTCATCCTCAAACACTTCCCCTCCGTGGCAGTTCACCCCTCAGACACAATGTTAAGAGACAGGCCAAGACTGTTCTCTTTTTGAGACGTGTCACTTGAAGTAGCTGAGCAGCCGGCTCGGCAGAGAATCATGTTTTCTGATTCCTGTTGTCACTTGCCATTAGATTTGGGTGCTATTATCTGACTCTCTCAGGGCTGGTGCAGGATGCCTTTTGATAAGTACAGCCACAGGTGAAATGTTAAATTGCAGACACTTTGCAGAAAGAGACTGGACTTTTGTTTTCTACTAGCTGTATGTTCATTTGTTTCTCTTTATTCGATATGTCCAAGAATAATGGCGTACTTAAAGCATTTCACAAACACTCATGTCAAAGCAAAACTCGGGGATAGAAAAAAAATCAGCAGAAAAGAATTGAATATTTTTAAGTCTTTTCCCAAATACTGAATTGTGGTTTATATGACATCCCCTTATATTGCTTGCTGATCTGTTGTAGTTGGGCATATGCAAGGAATAGGTTGGATCTTCTGATCTTTTTTCAGCATTATATCGCACATTAAAGAGTAACAAAACCTTCAAAACAAAACATTGCAACCGCAGTGACCATGACAGGTTTTAATATAATAAAATACCATTTCATGTTTTTTTTGCACCTTTTGTTGTATTTAAAATCATCTCCAACAGTGTTGGTCTATTAGATCAAATAGGGGGATATTGTTCGGGTGATCCAACGTCGAATTCGAACACCATTAAAGTCAATGGGGGGAAAATTAGGGTTATTTTTTTCGGAACTGTGTAGAACTGCCTGTACCTGACAGCTCTGCTCCCCGGATTGCTCTTGCACAGGAGGTCCCACAGGATCCCCGGGCACTAGAGGCTAAATGGAGACAAATCTCCCTATTCATTCACCTCTAGTGCTCTGTGTTTGGCTGGGGAAAGGAAAATCCTGATGTTGCTGAGCTGTCATCAGGGTTTACTTTTCCTCAGCCAATCACAGAGCACTAGAAGTGATGAATGGGGAGACTTTTAGTCCCCGTTTAGCCTTTAGTGCCCCGGGATCCCACACTGACTGGAGGATTCCCACAGCTGTGCAGCCATGGAAATCATTCCGTCATTGTGGGATAACCTGTAAAAAAATAAAAGTTAGTTACACAAATCACACATATTCCATAAATTACTTTTTTTAAAACATTTTTTTAAACACGAATTTGCAAAGTTGAATCCCGTGTTTTTCGGGTCGAGTCTATCCTAATTCGAACAGCCATATCCGGGTCGAATATAAGGACAACCGTAATTCGAACAACAACACTAATCTCCAACAGTCTTTTTTGCAGCTGCTTCATTCTATATGCAGTCCAGTGATTGCTGTATGCCATTTTATCACAAGGTGTTTCCTGATGATGACAATAATGGACCATGGCTGTGAAATGTTCCATTCTCCACTGGAAGCCCATTGGACAGGGTGAGGGAGTTCATCTGGAAAACAACAGAATCTTGTTACCCTATAGCAGGAAGACTCAAAGAAGGGGCTATAAAGCAAAACAAGACTAAAAAATCTTTTCAAAAAATGCAAACAGACAGGTTCCTTATTGCCGTAAGCAGAGGTGATGTCCCTTCTGCAATAAAACATAATTACCTGCCTATTGTTAATTGTTTAACTGAACTCGTCCCTAAATCAACTGCGGATCAGGCATCAGTGCTCTTTTGGGCTCAGGATATTTGGCCACTCAATTGGACAAAGGTTGGACTATTGTAACTCTTACACATGCATACAGGGGTTAATTTTGACTTGGCAGCCAGCTATGCCAGGAAGGTATATTGAGTTGTGCATAGGCAGGTAAGTTTGTTCACCATGTTTTTATCTGTACGTTGTGTTCTGCTTTAATTCTAGATATTATTTTCATGAAAGCTTTCATTTTTCACTGCTTTTCATGAATAGAAAGCAGTAAAACTATTGATAATTTATTAGTATTATAAATCAGAGTTTCTGGATAGCAGTGTGCTTCCTGTGCCTTGGGTCTTCCAGTTGTGCAGCTTCTGCAGTGTGTGATCATATAAGGCTCCCTTTACCTTCTTTACATGGGAAACCCTTGACATAACTTTCAGGTCTTCAGGGAACCCCTTCTATAATTACTATATCCATAGCTCACAGTATATGGTGGTCAGTGGGAAGAATTCCTCTTACATTGCTGGCCATTGGGAAGAATATCACTCCTACAGATAGCCAAAAAGATCATTGATGTCACTTAAATTGACCTGAGAATCACAAAGTGCCCATTGCTCCAGGAACCCCTAGCCACCTCTGGAGGAACCCCAGGGTACCATAGAACCCTGGTTAAGAAACCCTGCAATAGATCATATGAGTTTTTACTGATTAGGTTTTCATATACACTCTTGCTTTCTAACTGTCTGCTATGCCCAGCCTGTTTTACATTTTTATCCAATAAATACAGTTAACTTTTTCTTTCGAATGATTTGATTGTGGAGAAAATCATTAAAATATTAAAAACATCTGCGGGATCCCAGGACCATTTAAAACATTAAGAGCTTTCCATTGAATCTTTTGGGAGCGCTTTCTACATTTCCAACAATTTATAGAACACCACCACGGTACTGGTCCCCGAAATCAACACATTAATAGTCCCTTAGCTGCTTTTCATCTGTCCCTCCTCATTTACAACAAAATGCACTTTTATTTTCTTTTTTAGCACATTTTGAGTCATTTTGCCTATTGCGACAGCTTCACCGGTAAGGTGACCCTGGTAACGGAGCCGTAGAAGTCTCTCCGTCACCACACTTGCTAAACGCTGCCATTATTTTCATTAAATAGCTGTTTGTAAGTTCTCTTTTTTTGGTGGGGAAAACAAAGTTGTTGACCTTCTGTTTTTCTGTTTGCTAATTTTCCTCCAGACAAACCTTTCCCGGTAAAGAATAGTTTTTTTAAATGCAAACGACCGCATAAAGAGGCAAATGACAAGCTCGTCGGATGCCGAGGTAATGCCTTAATTTGCAGCCGAATCCGGCGTAATGATGCGCTTCCATATTAAGCGACAAGGTAATTATGCCAAATAAGGTTTTTTTTGTATTTTTTGACATTTTCCTTTATAACTGAGCGCATTAATCCGAGCTGTTTAACAAAAGAGTCCCGTTTCATGAATCTTACCGCAGAATACGGTTCTATTATGATCTAAAACTTTGCAGCGCTCGCAAAAAGAACGCCAGTCTCATTTATTTTCGAAAGGTGTTTTACTTTGGAAAATACAGAATCCATTCAATTAATGGTAATGTTTCAAAGGCTGACCCAACCACTGCCTCCCATGGAAATCAGTGAGCTCTTAACCTTCATTGTGTCCTTAGTGCTGAGATGGAACCTTATGGAAGCTACAGCCTTACTTAAGGTAATCTAATTTCATCTTTGTTACT
This sequence comes from Pyxicephalus adspersus, assembly GCF_032062135.1. Lineage (NCBI taxonomy): Eukaryota > Metazoa > Chordata > Amphibia > Anura > Pyxicephalidae > Pyxicephalus > Pyxicephalus adspersus. The sequence continues at coordinate 144,619,992 of NC_092861.1, forward strand.
AGGCGCTGTCTGTGCTTCCTCTATTGCATTAAACTAGAAATGGCGTTACAATACAATTCTCTTGCTGAAATTGTTCACACACTTTCGTCGGGGGAATACATTTAACAATTTTTCTCTAAGTTTACAACTGGCCCCGCTATGGACGAAATTGACCTTTTCAGCTAAACAGGGTCATGGTCCTCAGTTTGGTCATGAAAGTAACCTAAGTTTAATTACACTTACAATGAGTTTTGTTTTCATTCTCAAGGTAGCTATATTGGTATTGTTGGAGTTTGTGGGGTGGAATTACAACAGGTAACTCTACTGCCTGGCCAAAAAAAGGTCCCCTAGCCTGAGGGGGCAGAGTTATGATCTGTAGGGGCAGTGTTATGGTCTTGGATGCCCATACGGGCGCTTTTATGATCTGGGGTGTCTGTGAGGACAGTTATATGATCTATGGTGTATATGAGGGCAGTGTTATAATCTGGGGGCTAGTGGGGACTGTGGTATGATCAGGGGTGCCTGTGGGGTCAGTTATATGATCTGGGTACCAGTGAAGGCAGTGTTATGATTTTGGGTGCCTGCTGGGACACTTTTATGACCTGGGGTGCCTGTGGGGGCAGTGTTCTGATCTGGGTGCCTGTGGGGACAGTGTTCTGATTTGGGCCAATGTATTATGTGGGGTGTCAGTGGGGGCAGTGTTATGATCTGGGGCAATGTTCTGATTTTGGGTGCCTGCTGTGACACTTTTATGACCTGGGGTGCCTGTGGGGGCAGTGTTCTGATCTGGGTGCCTATGGGGACAGTGTTCTGATTTGGGGCAATGTATTATGTGGGGTGCCAGTGGGGGCAGTGTTATGATCTGGGGCAATGTTCTGATTTTGGGTACCTGCTGGGACACTATATTGACCTGGGGTGCCTGTGGGGGCAGTGTTCTGATCTGGGTGCCTGTGGGGACAGTGTTCTGATTTGGGGCAATATTAAGATCTGGGGTGCCTGTGAGGATAGTGTTAAGATCTGAGTTTGCTTCAGTTGGTCAGGTCTAAGTTCAGACACATTGGGCCTGATTTATGAAAGCTCTCCAAGGCTGGAGAGAATACACTTTCATCGGTGAAGCTGGGTGAACCAGCAAACCTGAAATGGATCTGGTCCAGAACTGAAAACATTTTCTAACAAATAGAAAATTACTTTAAGGAAATCTATTCCAGGTTTGCTGGATCACCCGGCTTCACCGATGAAAGTGTATTCTTTCTAACCTTGGAGAGCTTTAATAAATCAGGGCCATTGTGTCCAAAAAAGGTGGTCGGCTGACTCCCGGATTATGCTGAATGACCATGTTTCTCCACCAATGGATTCTTTTTTCCTTGGCATGGATGAATTCCAAGATAACAATGCTCGGATTCATTTTGCTCAAATTGTGAAGGAATGGTTGAGGGAGCATGAGACATGGATTAGTCACCACAGATTCCAGACCTGAAATCTATTGCGAATCTTTGGGATGTGCTGGAGAAGATGTCACACTGCTCTGACTCTCCCATCATCAATACATGTTCTGGACAATAAATAATGCAACTATAAATGAACATTGACATAAAATTATTGAAACAATACAAAAATTGGTGAATGGCAAATCTGCACCTGCATGCAAAAAATGGATCCCAACCACTCCCATTTACTTGAATTTGCCGAATTCAGAATTATGCTTAGAATCATGGTTTTGCTATCAAATAAAACCAATTGATTGTTCTTTCAAGCAAATATCATTTTAGCAGGATACATTCCAAATGCTTGTTCAGGGGAAATCCCTCTATTTGCCCCTACCTGGGAGAAGAGACCTCCCCTACAGCCTCACAGTGTGAATTGGAACTCTACATTCCCAGAAATGAAGATAACCAATGAAGTAAATCTTCCAGGTCCATGTTTTTTTAATTGCAGTAATTGGTTCCCACCAGGGAATGTTTGAAAGAATGTCTGATTCCCTGTTTTATAAATGGAGCCCAGTGATCAACATTTTGAACATCAAACAAGTTCTTCTCTAGATAAAAATTCACCCAAATGCTTTTGATTTTTCCACTGCTAATAACTTGGCAAAAACAGAAAAAAACTGTATTCCTTTAAGGGGATCTAACACATCGTAGCTTTTCATTTGAATCTGTCACTTGTGAAAAATAGATCCCAGGGTTGTAGAACATTATGTAATCCTGCAGAAATCATTTTAATATATTTCATGCTGCCGTTGCCAAGTATTCTGCAGTTGGACTTTGTATTCTTCTTTTTGAAACTTCAAATCTACAACACAGAGCTGCATTGAGCCAAAAGATCTGATCGCTGTTCTGTGCGTAGAAAATCTAGAACATTTATTAACTGGCTGCACTCATGACCTTTATCGGCAACCCTATACTGAACAGAAAGGTCATGTCTAATTAATAAAATACGTCATACCCGAAAATTCTTTTAAAAATTTGCTTTTGTGTTTACAGTCCATATTCTCTTTTCATTTTTATTCACTTATTACGCTTAGGATTCAAAGAAATTTCATACTTACCATTTGCAGCCAAGCATTAGTGAACTCCAAGATGAGTATACAAAACCAAAAGAAAGAGGGAAAGTTGGAGTGTTTTTGATTGGCAAAATGATTTGTATATCTGTTTCAAAGTTTCAACGTAAATTTAATTAATCTCAAGTCAAGAGGTTACAGGTCATCACCTGTTTAAAACCAAGGTGTTCCTGACCTTTCACTTTACATAGATTCTCTAATCATAAAGTAGAAAATTATAAAAATTATAGAAAAACAAAAAGAACACTTGACACCTCTTAACTGACGCATTTCGCCTATTGGCTTCTTCAGGGGTATTGCTGAGGACACTTTAGATTTAACCCAATGATGCTTGGAGTATAACAGGCTTCCAACAAGGAAGAGAATCTGGGTAGATGATGCCTGGAGGAGTACCTGTAGAAGTGCAGAGCAGCACTTGGTCTGGTTTGATTAAATGCTTTTAGAAAGAAAAGCAGAGCAACCCACTCTGTGGCTAACAGCATTGTATAGAGTAATAGAACTCTGATTGGCTTTGAAAATTAACCTGCCCTCTTCTGGTTGTGCTGATGGTAAAGCGGGTTATTAATTAGAACAGTTTGGTACATTAATATGATATCTTGTAGCACCAACATATAACACAGCAGTGTACAGAGTCCATACTCAAGTCATTAACTGTCCTTTAGATAGGGATTGCAACCTAAGGGATGTTGTCTCAGGCTGACAATCTCCATGGACTGCCTGTGCCAGAGATTAGGTGACGTGTCATCCAATCGGGGCTTCAAATGTAGACAACCAAGCACCAGTCCCACATGTGTGAGAATCTGCGCCAAATAATTCACATTTGAGGAATGCTCATGATGATGCAGTGCCTACTCTCAGGCATATGTAGAAGAAGCGATCCCCAACCTTCTGGGATAATTTATGTAAGTATCCCAGGTTTCCCCATTGGTCTTTGTCGCATTAGCAACTTTTTTATGAAATGTAAAAAAGTTATTTATTAAAAGAAGAAAGAAAATTTTTCATTGTTAAATCTTGGGCATGCATAGAAGGTGCAGCTCCTTGGGATATATTACATAAGGTCAGAAGGGGTGGGAAAATGTTAAAAATGTATTAAATAAAAAACTAAAAACTATTCAAAAAAATTATTCATGTAAGCATTGCCCAGTCCTGAGCATGAACAAAGGAGCAGCACTCAGCCTTGTGGGATATATGATGTAAATATCCCAGGTTTCCCCTTCAGTCTTAATTGTTGCAACAGTAAAAAGAGAGGGAGCAAGAAATGTTTCTAAAACATAAAAAAACAATAATAAATAAAAAAAGAGAAAAAAACATGTTTTATTATGTGAAGGGAAAGAAATACCAAATCTCAAGCATGAGCAGAAGGAGCAGCCTGCAGCCCTCTGGGATATGTGATGTAAGTATCCCGGCATGATGCTGGTTTCCCCTTATTTATCACCTTGGTAGTAAAGACAGAAAGGTAGAGATTGTTTTTTAAAAAAGTTAGAAGTTAGAAACAAAAAGATCGGAAAAATGTGAAAGGGAAAGTGACCATTACTTCCATGATATAAAAGGGAAAGTGACCATTACTTCTATGGTGTGAAAGGGAAAGTGACCATTACTTCCATGATATAAAAGGGAAAGTGACCATTACTTCTATGGTGTGAAAGGGAAAGTGACCATTACTTCCATTATGTGATAGGGAAAGTGACCATTACTTCCATGATATAAAAGGACAAAAAAAATAAAAACATAAAAAAGTCGGTCTTGTCAACTAATTACCCGAAGTTTGCCTATTATGTCCTTATTCTCCAGTAATTGTATATTCATGAAGTCGGTTTGTTTGATGTCCTTCTCGCTGTCAAAGTCTCTCATGCAGCATATGCTTCGCTCTGTAGAGAATAAAATCAAATTTGTCTGTCTTGTCATATTGTCATCAAACTGATAGTATCACAATTAGATTAACATTTCGTCAAGAAGCTGAAGGGTGGGAAATGGAATTGGGGGGGAGAGTTGGTGGTTGGGGAACGGCTGGGTGTACCTATTACGCACTACGGCCCGCTTAACCCTTCCTAGGATAACAGCCCATCCGGCAATTCCTGGAGGCAAAGGAGGTAATCAGAATTCGGCTCTGGTGACACCATCAAATTAAAATGATCCATGTTAGTAGCAGCGAGGTCGCTTCCGAGGTCTGCGAGGTGCCTGTATGTGGGCAGAACTCATTAAGATTATTGACAGTCGTATTTAGGAAGGTTTCACAGTTTTATGCACAAAAAGCTTTTCTGAGATCATACACGGGGAAGAAAGCAGGGGGACGGAGGATTGTGGGTAATAGAGACACGTTATAGAGTTCTCTTGTGTTGGGAATATTTATAAGTGAGAGATAATTTCTCTGTTATGTTATGATTAGATTGTTAGCTCTTGTGAACAGCAAATTCTGTAAAGATCCTTTTATCATTGTGTACAATGAGCCTGATTTATTAAAGCTCTGGAGAAGATAGACTATCATGGGAGAACCTTGGTGATCCAGCAATCCTGGAATGAATTTCATAAAATTATTTCCTATTATTTGGCAAATGTTTTTAGTCCTGGACCAGATCAATTCCAGGTTTGCTGGATTGAATACTGTCGCTGCTAATACACACCTTTTTGTTTCAAAAGGGCTATAGAAAGTTGACACCTGAAATAGGAGCCTTGAGCTTGTGCTAAAATTGCACCTGGCTGTAAAGCCATCCAATCACTTTTACAGGTTGGTGATGAGAACCAACCTTCAACATACTTTGCACAATCCTAGAGCTCTAAGGAGCCTGAGACCGGCACAGGATCTCCCCCTTTATGGAGTAACCCCGAACTGTCAAGCTTTGCTTGAACTGTTGGGTTAGAAGGCAGGAAAAACATCAAGAATCTATTGGAGCCCTAATATGTTATTAAAGAGAACCTGTCGTGCACATACATATGTAAGCAATAATTAAAGAACACAGAACAATATTCTGTAGTGCTGCACACTCTGCAATAAACAGAATAATTTCAGGAACATTATTTAGAGCTCTATTTATAAAACACAGTATGCAACATTCCCTCAGACATTCCCTGGTGAGAATCAATTACTGCCATCGAAACAGAAGGACCTGGAAGATTCCCATGAGGGAATGTTTGAGGTAATGTCTGATTCACTATTTTGTATAAATGGACCCTTTAGAGTTACTTAAATCTGCTGGGGTTTTAAAGTGTTTTAAAGTGCCTATGGGCATCTTTAGGTATGGTAATATTTCACCATTTTGTTGGTGCACGCCATTTTAAAGCATGATATATTTAGCATCTATTTACTTAATACAGTCTCATCTTTTTCATTTTACCAAGAATGGAGATTATATTGTATTCTTATGTATTTATTGTATACTCTTTTTTTTCAAAATGCAGATTACAAAAAAATGTTTTTCCGAAATCATGAAATATAAACATTTTTTATTATTACAGATTCTCTGCTTTCAGAAAATATATACTGGTTTAATAATCTGAATTCTAAAATTAATATTTTAACATATGTGCAAAAAATAGAAAAAAAGCAATGGAGGTGAAAAGGTCAACAATAGGATTTATTTATATTAGTTTTTACCCAATTTTTACCCAAAATGTACACATTTTTCAAAACGGGTTAAATTAAAAAATCAACTTTTACTCTTGATTCAAACATTTTCTATTTGAATTCAGTATAAAATATGTAAATTAAGATAAAAAAATTAAAAACTGAAAAATGAAAAAAGAAAAACACATTTTGGATGAAAGAATTGATAAATAGGCTGTGATATCTTGAATATATATGCTACAAAGCAGGCTACATGTTTCTTTGAAATTGCATTTTCTTCCCTGCCTAAACACCATTTCTTGTACCAAACTTCATTGAGCTGTGCATTCAGGCTCCCCTTTTCGGCTACAAGGACTGAACCAATTACCATGCACATGCGCAGGATTTTTGTCATCCCGACCCAGCCAATCAAGAAAAATGTAGAAGACAGTGGGGCCCGTGATGGAACGGGAGCGGGTTACTATTAAAAGGCTTTAGTTCTATTTTAAACCTTGGTGAAAAGGGTCCGGGAGCTGGCCCTTACTAGGGCCTTCATTTTGCTGTTCGCCATCCACAATCTGATGGCAGCAAACACTTAGGAGTTTATTTATAAAGCAGTGAATCTGAGATTCACTAAATCATTCTCATCTGGAGAATCTTCCACGTCCATGTGTTTCAATAGCAGCAAATGATTCTCCACCACGGAATGTTGTGAACCGTCCAAACCCAAGTTATGGCAAATTCCAACCTCATCCCTACTAAAATAGGAATTTCCAGTACTTTGGGGTATATCTTCTCACTTTCTTTTGCATTTTGAAGATGGGAACTAAAGGTAAAATTCCCTAAAAACAAAAAAAAGAAAAACTAAAATTTTTCAAAAATTGACTGTAATGTGATGTGTCTCTATGCTTGGCTACAAATAAATTCACTTTTGCTTTCATATCATCTCAAAACGCATTAGAAATAATCCCTCACCCTGCTCCTAAGATACATTTTTTGTTGATATTCCAGCACTGTAAAAAATCAGAGATGTATTTGGTTGCAGATTCCCCTGAGATGAATTATTAGTTATTTTTGTGACGGGTGTCTCCTGTCCTGACACGTGGAGGGTCGGGACCACCGTGGCCTCCTTCAGCTTGTCATTAAACAACAATGGAGAGAGAGGTGATCCATCAATTACATCCGGAAATTCTGAGTGCCGCATGACCTCAACAAAAATAACCACACCGGCTGCCAAGAAACCAGATTATTATTATTATTGTACGACATTCCATATTGATAGGATATGAACACCAGCTTATATTTTAAAAGCCACAATCAGACAATTCATTTATACCTTGATCTAATTTAATGAGAGCAGATTTGTCCGGTAAGGGAATATTGAAATCTATGAGTCTTGGTTGGGAGGGTTCATGAACTGGATTATTCTCTGGCAGTCGTACATATTATATGAGGGAACAAATCCGCTGTGTTTGAATGGTGGTAATTATATCAAATTAGGATTACAGTAAACTGAGTAGGATCCCTGAGCTGGTATTTTCCCTGGATAACTTTGGCATTTCATCAATCCACCTTGTTGCCTGGAGTTGCTCCGTGAAACTGTGTGGTTGGCCAATGTTGGGGCCCCCTGAAATATGACCAGGAGCAATTTCTAGAGTCAACCATAGCATTTGGTGAATGTTTTGCCAGTAACCATCACCCCCAGCAAGTGGATAAACCTAAAGTTATGTACAAATGCTACACTTGGACTGGGTTAAATCTGGAGTCTGTAAAACTGTCACAGTTTAATTTAATAAATATGTTTTTATTCTTTTGCAATGCAATTCCTCAAGAATTTTACTTGAGGAAAAGTCAGTTCCATAGCACAGCACACTCCCTCTTTCTTTATCATAGCCCCTTATTCCTCTGGGAAGGGAAAGTCTAAGTACTATCTATGCAGGGTCAGCTCCCTCACGCCTTCCCCAGCCATAGACTATGTATAAACTTTTTATGTGGCTTCCATTCTTAATAAGGGATCCACGGAACCCTAAGGTTCCTTCAGAAGATGCCAGGGAATCCTTGAGCTATGCTTGGCCCAAAGCCAACTGCATCAAACCAAAAACTTTTTCAGAGTTCTGCAAATGTGGCATTGTGACCACTTCTGTATGGAAGGCATGCTTCCTACTGGCAACCAATGGAAAAAGCATTTTTTTGATTGTTTGATTACAAAAGAGGTTCCCCAACACTTGAAAGGTACTTTAACGGTTCCTCTAGGGTAAAAGGGTTCAGAAAGGAGGCTATAGAATGTTACTTAAAGCGGAAGTGAAATTCTCACCTCTACTTTCGCAGATCCATCAGTTCCTCCAGAGGTTTCCAGGATTCCCTGTGGACCTGGTATCCTCCTTCATCACTCGATCTTGCACTGCGCAATCACTATGGGTGACGTACATGGGGAAAAAAAGAGCGCCAATCTCACTTTTTTTTTTTTACTCCATTTAAGAAAAAGCTCATTCTGCGCATGCTCGAAATTGGGCATGCACAAAAGAAGCAGCCAAAAGCCTTCTAGGATGCGTGACGTATGTATCCCGGGAGGCTCTGCGCTCCCATTCTAACTTGATGGCCACGGCTATCAAAACAGAAGTGAAGAGACTTAACCTTTTTTTTTTTCAGTAGGTAATTTATATCTTATATAAAAGGGTTGTCTAGGTCCTCTTAAAGTAACTGGCATCCTAGATATTGGTGCCTAGCAGCACTTTTTTGGCATTGAATGACTACACAAAGATGGTTTTTACAAGGAAATAACAAAATAAATACATAAAATGCCTTTATAAACTTATTGGAAGATTGGTGGTTAAATGACAGTCTGGTGACAGGTTCTCTTTAAGATCCCCCTAGTACTTTTCTTGTTTGTAGTATATTCTAACTGCTAGTTTTGCTGTGGGAATAGAACGTCTTCATTCCCTCACCTGGTGTCTTCAAGGACATGTATGTGACATCGCGGGGTTTTCTTGAAGACAGGCAGCTTCAGGCCAGAAAGATGCTTACATCCCGACAAATTCAAAGTGACATACGGTGGAAGTTGTATAATTCAAAGTTCCACACATTCTCTGTGCTACCTGAAAAAAAAGGAAAATGTGAATATTATTTCTTTTTATCATCTGCAAGCTGCTGATATTATCATAACGAGTATTTCCTGGGTATGGATAATTGGGGAGAAGTAAAAAATGAAGATATTCCAATTATATGAATACCAAAAAGTTTATTACAAATTATAGCTGTGCCTTTATTTGTTTTATTATCTTGGGGTCTATTTAATATTCTTCTACTTTTTGATTCATTGATTCACCCATTTTTTTTTAAATTTAGATTAGGAAACGCGGGTGAATCAACAAAGAAAACATGTATAAATTGACCGCCTTGGAGTTTTCCTTGTGTGTTTCTATTTTCCAAGCCTCTTATACTTCACTATAAGTCACTATATGTGTGTAAAGGAAATGTTATTTCATTATTTACATGATAAAAATTAAAATGTTTCACCGGGCTGTACAGTCAGTTGTTTAAATCCTTATCAGCCTAAGCCATAAATCTTCTTAGACCGAAAAGTAACCTTATATGCAGATCCTGTTCTATATATTGTCCTTAGGAAGCAGCGATGTTTAAATGTCGAAACGTGTAGACCTGTGTTTCCTGATCAGGAGGTTCCTTAAGCAATGAGCAATCTGTGCCTCTCAGGTCAGTTTAACTGACACCAATGATCTTTTTGGCTATCTGTGAGGGCGAGGTAAGAGGAATTCTTCCCACTGACCACCACACTAATATAATGTGAGCTGAGGATATAGTAATTATAGAAGGGGTTCACTGAACACCTGAAAGTTATTTTAAAAGGTTCATCCTTGTTAAAAAGGTTGAGAAACACTGGTGTAGATGAATACTGATTTACTGAACTGCTTCTGAAACATATATGATTGTTACTGGCATATATACCACTCATCCAGATATTATCCAGACATATCTTAAGATATTTGTATTTATTGTTGGTAAATGACAAATTTCTAGCTGTTGAAAAAAAATTTTGCTGTTGAAAAAGAAAAATAGTTGCCCCCCTGCAATACTTCTTTTTGGCCACAAGATGCCCTCAGTCTTTTAAGTTTCATGACGCCCAGGAGAGCATTGTATGAAAGTATGGGAGTCAGGGCTCCTTTCATTTTTATTACAGGTTGACAATCGAAAACCCGGCATGAATTTTGGAGCGCATTTTCAATACAGGGACTGTAGTACACTGTTTGGCCACTAATGTTTTGATGGCGCTGTTCTCCGGAAACAGCTGTTAGGTCTTGCTTGCTACACTATATACACATTGAGAAGTCCCTGCTGCCTGCTCCCTGGAACTGTGCCTCGTCTACGGGTGCCGCAAGAGGAAGGCTGGCCTGTGTGTGGAATATGACCTTCAAAAACACAGGATTTTTGAAAATCAGGTCTGTAGGTTGCCAGATTTTTGAATGTCAACCTGTATATTGAAGAGGAGGGCAGAGCAGACGTCATCACATCAGTGCTAGAATCTGGATCAGCAGAGGAATACCCTGGCCAGAGTAGAGGATGACGAAGACAAACTGCACAGAGAGGGATCAGGGAATGTCAGCAAACCAGCCAGTGATTGCTTGCTCTAATAGCTTTATTGCTGCTTTTTGATTTTTTATGTTTGTTATTCCTGACAGCTTTTTTCAGTTTGTGGCTTCTTGCAGGACCCCCATTCAATGTAATTGGTTAGGTTTGGGTTCTCTTTACTGAACTCTTGCCACATTAAACCCAAGTGAATCTGCTCATCATTAGTATTTGTATGCACTATTGTGCAATGGTACAAACATTGTAATGCGCCGCTTGCACAATTTGCTAAAAAAAAAAAACACGTGCAGCATTCAAACACCAAAAATACAACAATGCAAGGAAAATAAAAAAGTAAAGAAGAAATCAAAGCAGTTGTTGGTTGTACACTCAGCTAATCTGTCCCTTTAAAATCATAACCAATTTTCATCTATCAAAACCTACAGAGCGGCCCATTAAACTTTTGTAATTAAGTTTCTGAGAAGCTCCCACAAAGAACCATTATCTGGATGGTGTAATTAACAGACTGGTGGGAGTCGGTGGTGGTGGAGGGTCTCTATAGCCTCAGCTCTCAGCCAATGACACGGGATAAACTTTTATCGTTAGCACCTAATCGTATTGTAAACGGTTTTATACTTTTTCTTATGTTGGGAAAACATTTTTTATATCTTTCATTATGAAGCTGGATGTTTGCCGTACTTGGGATAATCACAAATCTTTCGTGAGGATTCAGTTATTAATATTATATTATTATTATTATGTTTATAGTATCAGTTTGTTAAAGTGAAAGTAAATGCAAACTCAAATGATAAGATTCTCTTATTTGCTCCCTTTTGACTTGATATATATGCCCTAGATCAGTGTTTCTGGACATTTTAACATTAGGGAACCCTTGAAAAACCTTCCAGGTTTTTAGGGAACCCCTCCTATAATTATTATACTCGCTCGCAGTGTATTAATGTGGTGGTCAGCCGGAAAGAATTCCTCTTACATTGCTGGCCATTGGGAAGAATGTCACCCTTACAAATAGCCAAAAAGATCATTGGAGTCACTAAAACTGACCTGAGAGGCACAAATTGTTAATTGTTCGAGGAATCACTAGCAACTAGGCATAAGAAAAGTTCCTCGAAGTTCCAATGGGTTAGCGAACCATCGGAAATCTTGGAAATCACTTTAGGAGGATTATGGCGTCTGCATTTATAAATACAGCCATGGGAATCCTCCTGTCAGTGAGCGATCCCCGGGCACTACAGGTCAGAATGAGGGTAAGCCCCCTGACCTGTAGTGCCCGGGGATCTCTGACTGAGAGCGGGATTCTCACGGCTCTATTCATAAATGCAGCCGTGGTACTCGTCCTCTTAAAGTGATTCATGTGGCTTGCGTTTATGAATGAACGTGGCCGTGGGAAAAGTCAGAGGATTTTTCCCACGCTGCATTCATTCATGAGCAGCCAGCAAGACTCACACTGTGTTCCTGAATAAAAGAAAAAGAGAAACTCTATCCAGGAACAATTTGTACAGGACTGCAACAGCAATCAGAAAAGCAGAGCTGTCAGCTCCGCTCCCCTGTTTGGTCTTGCAGGTCCCAAAAATTAAGTCTCGCTAGCCAAATTTACAAAGGCAAATTTACAATTTAATAAATTCGCTCGCCCATCCCTACTAGAAACCTCTGGAGAAACCTCGGCTGAGGAACACTGATATAGATAATTTATTACTGGAAGCATCATTATCTGCACATTCTGGAAAAAAAAACTAAAGTAGTGTGCAGATCAACCCCAAAGCATGATACTGCCACCACCATGCTTCACTGTGGAGATGGTGTTCCTTTGGTGATGCAAAGTGTTGCGCCAAATGTACCTTTTAAAACTGTGGCCAAATATTCATCCTTGGTCTGCTCAGACCATTACACATTTTCCCTCTCGCCGTTGGAGGACTTGATATACAGGTAGTCCCTGGGTTACATACGAGATGGGGACTGTAGGTTTGTTCATAAGTTGATTTTGTATGTAAGTCGGAACAGGTCCATTATTTTAATAAATGCAATTGTTGGACCTCCATCATATTATTCAGACAAGTCTAAAGGAAGATCAAGAAACCACTAAAGGTAAATTTTCAAATGATTTATTGAGTTTTTATTTTTTTTTACATTACAAAAACCTGTCATTTTTAACAAAGATATGGACGCTTTTTATATCCACTTTATGTATTCTAGTATGCCCTCAATCTTCCCAGTATCAATCAATTGGGAAGAATGAGGACACCTTCAGGAGAAAGAACTGTATTGCAAGTGTCAGCTCCAGATTAAAGGTGAGAATTGCAGGCTAAGCTAATTTTTTTATTTGGTAGCCTGTCAAGGGGCCGTTTACATTTAATTAAAAAAAAAAAAAGAAAGGTTCAGAATCAGGCTTTTAAACTATATATATTAAAGATGTGTCTCTGTGATATACAACATTCAGCAATAATCCTAAAAAGTCAAATTTGTCATCCAGAAAGATTTATTTCATTGCCATCTCTGATCTTTTCTTTTATTCTTCCAGGCCAGCGTCCTCCTCTCCCAGCCGCCGCTGCGCTGCATTTTTAATGGGGGGAAAAGCAGTAAAATATGATAAGGGTATATTTGGTGTTGGAGTATCAGCAGAAATGTTTAATTAATAACAATCTTCATTCACACCTGGTAGAGCTCTGCATTTAGATGAGCTAAAAGGAAGCCATTAAGCTAACGTATTATGCTTATTAAAAAGGAAGTTTTATTGCACTTGTCTGAGTTTGCTGATGTTCAGATTTTCAACTTATGAGTTTCTCATTAAAGGAAAAAAAATTCAGTCTATATGTTTTATTACTAATGTTTGTCTGTTTTACTGAAGAGAAAATTGTGGGGAAGGGAAAATGTATTATAGGGAATCTGAGTTATTAAAAAAAATAAATTTAGATTGACAAGAAAAGGAAAGGTTGATGATTATAATCTTATCAATGTAATAATGTTTCCATGAATAATCTGATATTTAGAGATATGTATATAAGTAGCTGTTTTTTTTTTTTACATTACATATGCAGGCACAGCTTCCTTCTCTGAAATGTTGTACAGTTACTGTGCTTTACAACTAATTCTAAAAATGCAAATCTCCAACTGACCACGCATAATGCATTTCCTGTGTGTCTGATATGCCATCTTAACAGTTGTTTCAGGAGTGAGAGAGAGATAACACTAAGAAACTAAGTGCCCCCCCCCCGCCCCCAACTAGTGGCTAATTTAAATATATCTATATAATACCTATCTATTTATTATCTTGGGTTGTAAAATCTTTGGGGCAGGGTCCCCTCCTCCTCCTGTGTCATTCTTTGTATTCATCTGCCATTTGTTACCCCTATTTAATGTACAGCGCTGTGTAATATGTTGGCGCTATATAAATAATGTATAATAATAATATTAATAAAGTTTAACTTCAGGCTTCACCAGGCTTCACCCCCACCACCTATGGATGTATAAAGGGCTTGTGATGACTTGAGCTCCTGCCAATTTCTGAAATTCGCTGACCAATGGTGGAATCTCTCTACATTTCTCATTTCAGTTCCTATTAAAACAATAACTCATTCTGCCACCTAGTGACCAATTTCAAAAATTTTCACATATTATTATTACTATTATTGTTACTATTATTAATATAATTATTAATATTAATAATAAAAAGGATTTATATAGTGCCAACATATTACACAGTGCTGTACATTAAATAAGGGCTGCAAATTGCAGACGGGGTCACATAGAGAAATTCAATCTGTATAAATGAAAATTATGAATAGATCTAGAGCAAATGTATAAAAAATAATAGCCCACAGTGAACAGTTCCTGTAAAATTGTGCATATGGTGCCATTTTTTTAAATTTTTTGTCTCGAGTATTTTTTAAATTTTTATATATACCATTTCTTGGATGTCTTTTGTCTGGGTCACAGGGCATCACAGGTCCTCTGCAGAGAAAGGCATCACAATAGGGTTGCACTGTGACACAGCATGATCATGTAAGTTTGGGGCCACTTGATGACATCCTCCTAAGGGGTGGGTCCTTGACACCCTAGGTTCACAGGAAGTGGTTTGGATGACAACGGGTAGACTTATGCTGGATGACAAAGTGGTCAGTGTAGAGGAACAGAGTTTGGGATGGAGTTAGAGAAGTTTTGCAGCAAAGATTTTTTGGGAAGTTTTGGTTTTGAATTAGAAAAAGTATTATTAATAAAATATATATATATAGTGCCAACATATTACACAGCGCTGTACATTAAATAATACAGACAGATACAAATAATGAAACAGGAGGAGGAGGGGACCCTTGCCAGAGGAGGTTGCAATCTAAGAAGTAAAGGTAGGGAAAGTTCAGGATCTTCAAAAGGGGAAAATTATGAAGGGGGCCTGGATGAGGGTGTGGAGGAACATCAGGTTTTCCATTGGTGTACCTACCTTCTTAGGGTGAGTGGCTTTCTCTGTCTGTCCTTTAATATTGATATATGGATTGATTTGTACATGGTTAGGGGTTTTTGCTTCGTGGCCTTGCTTGGTATAGTATAGGAGTTGTGGAAATATATTTGATTTTGTTTGGACTAACTAACTAGATAGGCATTTGATTTGGGTGTAATGCCTAATGCCACATTTTTTACTTTATATAAAAAGGTGGAGAATGGGAAGCCTGCAGCCTTCATTTCATAGAAGAAAAAGGACATAGAAGAAAGACGGGACAGTGCAGGACTGACTTGACAAGGATCGTGGCTTTCCATCTAAAATTCAAACCTGGGGCAATGTTCTATTCTGAAACTTACATTTAACTTATGGGATTGTGGGACCGCCATCATATCATCCAGACAAGTCTAAAGGAAGATCAAGAAACCACTAAAGGAGGAATGAAGGGAAACAAAGCAAGAAAAGTAAGAGAAGGGACAGAAAGAGAGAGAAAATAAACTTTTATACTAGAAGGCAAGTGGTATTTATGTATTCCCCTTTCTATGGAAGCCACAAATCTGTATGTTTTTAATATTATTGGTCTGCATGCTTTATGTAAATCAGTGGTCTCAAGGCTTTCATTATTCTAATAAAACAACTCTATTCCAACTGGACTAGACCCATAGATGTCAGGATTGCCAATCCTGACATCTATGAGTCCAGTCCAGTTGGAATAGGTTGTTTTATCTATGGGTCCAGCAAAATCCTCCTGCATGTTTATTTGGAAATAACCTTTTTAATACTGGTTCCACTTCATTAGGTGCTAACTGTTCCTACCACTTTCCCTCTCCATGGACAAGAGCTAGCCAAGTGCCTGCATGCATCCAGACTTGCCAGAACTTTTGTATGTGTGTGGACACTCAACCTATATAAGGTTATTGAAGTTCTAATTTTGAAAAACAAGGGCAATAATTTGAAGACCCCCCCCCCCCTTAGCACTACCACAAATTTATTACATTTGGTCTTGCGGCGTATTGGGACGTTCTCGTTTACCAAACGTGTAGGCGGAAATGGCCTTTGTAAACTCGGCCGGTAAGACCGAATTTTTGGCCCCTGTAAGACCAATCAGGGGAACGGAGCTTTCAGCTCCACTTCCCTGATTGCTCTTGCTGCCCTTTACTAGTTGTATGTGTTCTTGGATAGAGGTTCCCTATCAGCTCCGCTCCTCTGATTGCTGTTGCAGCCCTGTATTATGTAGTCCTGGATAGAGTTTCTCTATCCAGGAACACAGCGTGAGTCTCACGGCTAGCTGCTCCTGAATAAATGCAGCTTGGGAAAAACCTGCTGATTTTTCCCACGTCCACCACCCTTCTGTAGCTACAACACCTTCTTCAGGGTAGAATTTCCGCAAGAATATGGACTTGGGCTGTGGGAACTTGTGTTAAGTTAGCCAAAAGAGCATCTGTAAGGTCTTGTACTGATGTTGAATGAGAGGACCTGACTTAACCTTGGCGTTTCAACTCATTCCAAAGATGTTCTATAGAGTTTAGATTGGCGTCAGGACTGTGATGGTGTCATGGTAATCACAGATGGGTGGTGGACCCTCCATGTCGCCAGCCTGCTCGGCAGAGATGTGTACAGGGTGCAGAGTCTACGGCACCAACCTCAGGCTTCACCAGCTCACACCACAAGGGTTCCCAGATTGCGGCGGTATACAGGTTGCACACCTGTACACACTGGGACTGCTGACTAAGAAAGACCAATGCTCAGTACAAGAGCAGAAGGCAAAAACATGGTCGATGAGCCAAGGTCTGGGTTTGCTCAATCACCCAGGTTCTACCATGATAGTCTATCTTCTCCAGTCCTGGAAAGCTTTAATAAATCAGGTCCATTATTAGAAGTGTGTCCACTAACTGGCCATATTGGTAGGTGTGATGGTCAAGTGTCGACAAACATTTGATCATATAGTATAAAAAATGCTAGAAGTTTTGCTTGATTGAAGGACATCATCCTGTTAGTGGGTTACAATATTGTAGCCAGGCATGAAGGCTGAAGTGCAGTTCCAGCAAGTCATTCCCCTAACATAGTCTTTTCTGTGTTGACTTATTGTGCTTCCCCAGGGGGAACTCCATGGCTCTTTGCAAATGCTGCAACTACTGTACACTCGCCTGATAGCTGATGCATTGGTTTACATATTTGACCCTATAGATGGCTTCGTTCAAGGAATATCAGGTTTACCCCCATGTAAAATGCTCATCAGCTTCCAAAGTAAACCCATTTTGCAGATGTAGCGGTGGTCCTTGTTAACTGGTCATTTTTCGTCCAATTTACAATTTCTTATTCTAATTTATAACATTTTTTTTACATTAAACCAAAACTGTCTGACTATACATTATAGAGCTGCTGACTTTTTTAGGGATGCAAATTGATTTGTCGCCATTGTTCCTGGAATCCTGAAAACTGCCCATATGTTCTGTTTCCTATAAAAAACATTGGGAATAAGTTCCACTTTTACTGGCCGGGTAGCAGCCATAGCCAGAGGTGGGAGGTCACCTGAGGTATAGACGGTGCTGCATTCTGGACTCCCTCGGCAAAGCTTTGGATTCCTCTTGTCTCCATGGGGGAGTATGTAAGATCTGGGGCACCCTAAGGAGAGTAATGGAGCAGTGTGTGTAGAATACAGAAATCATATCTTAAATGGGTTTGGGGAAAAAAAAGCCTGAACCTACTCTTCTATGGGTAAAGAGTACAAGGGTTATATGCATGTAATTTACAGAGTGCAGGGGTCAGGTGTATGTAATGTACATTATGCAGTTGTCAAAATTATAAACAGCCCAGTGCACAGCACTTCTCTTTGGTACATTTCACCATCATTCAAGTATTATTGGAAAACAGGAGTACTCCCATTTACTCACTCACACATTAGGTCCAAGTTTATTAGTTCTCCAAGATCTGCTGGATCACTTAGGTTCTCCCATGATGGTCTATCTTCTCTTGGAGAGCTTTAGTGTACACATGTATAAACATGTAATATATGTGTGTGTGCCTTGTAGTTGTGGTGGTGCTGAGGGGTTGTGGCAAGGCATGCCCCATGGGCTTTAATTTAGGCCACCCTCCTAATCAAAAAGAAACAAGTGCTGCAGCTGTATCAGGATCTGGGCCACCAAATATGAACCCAGTATCATTCACCTAAAATACTGTGGGCCATCTTTCTCTTTCACCCTTACAGTGGTATGTTGCATTATTTTTTTTCAATCAATCTTACTCTTTAGGGAAAAAAAAAATTTTTAGGAAAAAAAAAATCATGACACCATCATTGGCTCTTACCAGTGGCTGTGTGTGGATGGCATTCCATGTATAAAATTGATCATGGGGGGTGTGGACAGTATGAATATAAAGTTTAGGGCCAATGGCACCAGTCGTCTACCAGCATGGGAATGTGGTGGCAAGCAAGAAAATACATAGTTAATCAAGTTGAAAACAAACATAATTCCATCAAGTTCAATCACTAGGGAAATACTAGTAACCAGCATATCCCAGATAAAAACCATATTCCGGTACACATAGTTAATCCAGAGGAAGGCAAAAAAATTCTGGTTCAATTTCTCCAACAGGGACAATCGGATGTTTCCTGGATTAACAGTTCCTGCTGTCTTTACATTAAAACTTTATTATCCAGTTATATTTTGTGCTTCTAGAAATCATCCAGCTTTTTCTTAAAGCAATCTATAGAACTTGCTAAAACTCCTTTCTGATATTCCACATTTTCACAGACCTTACTGTGAAGAATCCCTTCCTTATACAGAGCTTAAACATCTTTACCTCCAGACGCAAAGAGAGCCTCTTGTCCTTTGCAAGGATTTTAAAGTGAATAATTAAGAAGTAAGTTCTCTGCATGTACAAGAAGTTCCTAAAGCTTTTACTACATCTTCCACCTTAAGCAATAAATAAAAAATATATATATATTAAGGACTGCAGAGGACTCACTTTAAATAAAGTACCGGGTTCAGCTTTAAAAGAGAACCGGTCAGCAATTGGGTTCAATCAAAACGAACATATAGATCATGGGTCTTGTATGACGTAAGTAAATGCAATGTGTTATTGACCTGAACAAATGGCATCACAACGCCTTCATCTCTCATAACCTTATCACGAGCATGGCTCCAAGACTTTTCTAGAGCTGCCCCAATTCTCTGCAATGGTTTTCCTTGTCCTATTCGTATTGCTCCCACTTTCTAATCATTTAAACGTCACTCAAAACCCATCTATTCAAACTCACCTACCTAACTTCTGTCTTTTTAAACCCTTACTACTTCCTACTATTCCATATCCCCTATTGTGTGATACATCCCCGACCTCTTAGATTGTAAGCTCTTCTGGGCAGGGTCCTCTCCTCCTCCTGTGTCATTGTATCTGTCTGTCATTTTCAACCTCTATTTAATGTACAGCGCTGTGTAATATGTTGGTGCTATATAAATACTTTATAATAATAATAATATTTGCACCATGGTATCACATGATATAATATATGTCACAGTAATACAAAGACACCTTAGGAGTCCTTGTTATAGAACCCTGTCCGTGTTGCTGTCTTCTTCCTGCAAAGCTCTTCAAATGCTAAAAGCTTCTAAATAATTTTAGCATTCCCGAAGCCTGATCCACAAAGGTTTTGTTTAGCGCTTATTGACCAGGGCTGATCAGTGAAACAAATCTAACAGCAGTAACCTTGTTTAATGATACGTGGCCAGGATCTGCACCTTGCTGAGGCTGTGATTCTTCACCGGCTGGGCCCACATGATAGATCACGGCGGGAGCCTGATAGTGCAATCGCTCACTGGCAAGGGCTGACACCTGCACCCGCCATCCCCTCCACCGGCAGCATCTAACCACGGGAGAGACGTCTGCTCTGCAAAGCCATAAACATATTCTGCTTATTGACCTTACCAACACAGATCTGCAGAGCACTAACACCTATATTTAAATAAACGTAATATTCTACAGCGGGGTGATGGAATAGACGCTTTCATAAATGATATTTATTCACTTACTTTTGTTCTGTGTACAAGCTATTACTTCGCACTAAAAGAAGTCAAATTTGTATTTTATTTTATAATATTATTATACAGCCTGGACATATAGTCATGTCACTAGCTGTCTCTCAAAAGAGCTCACAATCTAATATGTCTTATGTGTTTAATACAGTCCAAGGCAAATTTTAAGGGGAAGCCAAGTAACTTAACGGCATGTTTTTGGAATGTGGGTGAAAACCAGAGTACCCGGAGGAAACCCAGACAAATGGAGGGAGAATCTACAAACTCCATGCAGATAGTGTCCTGGCTGAGATTCAAACCTAGGACCCAGCGGTGCAAAGGTCAGAGTGCTAACCACTGAGCCACCATGCTGCCCCATAACTTTAGCAAAACTAAAGTTAACTTTAAAAAATACAACCAGATATTTCCTTTATTGCAGAAAAACTTACCTGCCTGATTGCACTTTAATAAACTCACCTGTTCTCTCCGCTTTGTGAGTGCTGTCGTCTTCCCCTGGTACTATTGTATGGCAGCCCAGAAGAAAGAGTCTCTTAAACAAAACAAAAAATAATAAAATATTGTGAAAATGAATGGCTCAATTCACCAATAAGGGTCAGACATGATAGAGAGATGTAATATGGTTACTTTTGTACCCACTCTGTTTCATTCATCTGCAGATCCATTTGTTTTGCAGGTGAAGGAAATAGAGTAGGAATGCCAGTTAAAGCAACCTGACATAAGAAGTTAATAAAACATTTTTGGTTTTTTTTTGGTTTTTAATAACACTTTTATTAACCCATAGTTTATCCTAATCAGCCTTGATGAACTCCTTCTTACCCATTTTTCCCTTAAAGCAGGCATTTTTTACTTTATATAAAAGGGTGGATAACCTTTTTATATCATTTTTTTTAAAGAATGTTTAAAAAATGTAAATTTTTTTTTAGTTTAAAGGGAGGCCCCCCGCTGTCTCACTATCGCAGCAGTAAAACCTAAATCGGAAAGCTCAGGCCCCTTACATACATCAGGTATCCCAGCCTGCGTCAGGTTGCTCCTTCTGTGAATGCCATATTTTGGGCATGTGCAGAAGGGGTTTTCCAGCAATGAAAATAATATATATCAGCCGATCTCATGCATGTCCTTTTTCTTACATTTTTTAGGAGGAAACATCACCCAATCTTTCGCAGTGTGAGATTGGGTAACATATGAAGAACCCAGAGAAAGACTCCAGAAGATATCGGCACCGGCTGGTTCCTTTGTGCTGGTAAGAGGAAATCCGGGACATTGCTGGACCTAATGGAATTGGATTGCTGAGGGATTGAGGAGTGCAAAAGATCCTTTTTTCAAAAATAAATGTTCCGCTTTAACTATTTTTTTCCCTGCTACATTTTTGTTTAATTTTTCTTCCAATTGTTAATATTTTTTTCAATTTCTATTCCTTTTGTTCACTATCTTTTTAGTTTTGCTTGTGAAAAAATGCAAATAAAAAAAATGCACATGAAACATTTTGCTTTAATTTTCAATCATAATTTTTGCATCATTTGAACAGGCCAAGGTAAAAATAAACAGATAAAAGCAGAAAAAAAATATTTTTTGGTGTTGTTACACATTTTTTGTCATTGCATATAAAATCATTTTTGAACAAATTTAGCAATAGAAAGCCTTGTGCTGAATTAAAGCAAAATACAATATGTATGACTTTGTTATCCTACAAACTACCCTGTTTCCCCGATGATAAGACACTGTCTTATTTTTTTTGGAAGGCCAAAATATGCTCTAGGGCTTATTTTCAGGGGGATGCCTTATTTACCCATGAAGAAGACTACAGTACACAGTTATTGTTCATGTGCCTAAAAAGGAGGGGCTGTCTTATTTGATGGCCCTGCCTTATCATCGGGGAAACACGGTAATAAAGTATTTTTGGTAGCATGTAATATATACGATTTTGGGTGTTTAATATGTATATAATAAATTGTATAAAAAATCAGCAATTGCCATGACTTTGCCTGCTGTCCTACATCAATTAAATGGAAAATAAAAATTATTTGGAAACTTTTTCGCTTTGATGAGACGGAAACATTACATGAAAACCGCACTGGTGGCAGAGAAGTTTGGGCAGCAGGGTGGCACTCAGAAGCCTCGGAATATTGACTGCAGTGTATTTGACAAGAAAACTCTGTGCCCAGAGCATCGCTGCCTATTCATCTGGATCCCTGTCAGTGGCAGATCGCTAAGTAGAGAAGACGGCGCCTACAGGAAAATTCATAAATCATAATGAAGTGGAGAGGATATGTGTGGGGGTTCAAGAGGATGTCATAGCTATCTTCATAAACACCATGAAGTCATTCCTGCAAATACAGTTGTTAAAGTGTGTCTGGCCAAAATAAAAAAAGAAATCTTATTCAGTATATCTCTGCAATACATACGTTATATTACCAGGTATTCTCTTCCTAAAAACACTCCAAGCATGCAAAAATACCTGTTGAGAAGACAGAAATCAAGTAATCCACTCTTTCTCTGCTGCATGAAATCCCAGGTATTTGTCAGTCCTTCGTGAGTTCTCCTCTGCTGGACTATTCATCACTAATTCCAGTAATTCAGCTTTTGTAACTTCTGTTTTATTTATGTGCATTAGATAAAAGGTCACCAACCTTTTCGGACCTATGGACCACTAATCTTATGGGCTCCGGACTGTGCATGCTCTGGGAGCTGTATGTCACTCAAAGGGGAAGAAACTTCCACCATAGTGACGTCATGGTGCCAGGACTGGGCAGGTTGTGTTCAGAGACACAACCCAACCATCGCCTGGAACCTGCGATTCGTACAGGGGACATGGTCCACGGCTCTGTCCGGTGCGCCCCCCTAGTGGGGTCCTTTCCCTGGCGGGCACTCGCTGCATTAGATCATCACCATATTAACTAGCAGAGGCTGGAATAGCTTCACTTGGACATTGTTAGACTCACTCAGATTGAGCTGGCGGTCCTGTGCTGTGCACCACTGCAATATAACACTCTGTTTATTCTGTCCAGTGATGTCAATTGCTGCAGCAAGGAGAACAAGGAAATAGCAGCAGACCTTGCTTCCCTTTAGGCTACGTACACACGTGCAATGGTTCTCGTCCTATAATTGGCTCAGGGCTGATATGGGACGAGAATCTGGTGTGTGTACAGCACTCGTTGTCCATCGTCCGAACAACTGTCCTGGCGGATCCACGAACGATGGGCGACAAACAATTGTAAAGGAAGTGAAGGGGAAAGAACGCAGCAGGACGCTGCACCCTCATTCCCCCTCTCCATGAAGCAGAACGGTGCTGTATGTACAGCATTCGTTCATGTATGGTGCAGTCATTTGTCATTAGAAAGGGTCGTGAAAGATCCTTTTCCAACGACAATTATTGCAAGTGTGTATGCAGCCTTAGCCGTACATGAGATGTACTTTCTCGGCATACCCAGCACACACTCGGACTGTGCTTAGCTTAAGGGGATTTTAGGAGCAGATTAGTCCCGGGCTTTTTCCTGTTCTGTCATTGGCTGCTGGGACTGAGACCTTTCTGCTCACAGTCACTAGTGCCTGTTGTAGCGTTAGGATGGACTGACCTTCTGCTGGTGTGTTTTAGTTTTTATTTTTGCTGACTCTGCCTGTTTCTGACCCTATGCTTGTATGCTGCCCTTTTGCCTGTGACACAGACTCTGCTTTTGTTTTTTCCCTTGAATACCTCGTCTGGTGGATGGATTACCTGTGAATGACCTCTGGCTCAGTATACCGGACTTCTGAAATCCTGGTACTGCTTTATCTGTGGGTTCCTGGTTCCCTGCCAGCCCTTCCCCAGGTGCCATCCCCTGTACATAGAAGTCCTGGGGACAACAGTGTAGTGGGATGGTGCTACTAGCCTCCCGAGGATGAGCGTGGGCTTGGTATAGGCAAAAAGTGCAGCATTAGATTGGGAGACTGGTGTCTGGTGAGTAGTGTTGCTGGACCAGGGACTTACAGACATAAACCAAAGGACCAATATACCTGTTCCAGGTCTGGTAGAAAAGTCTTGTTTTTTGGTTGTTACCGAGAACAACATAAAATATAACATATGAGCTATACAATGCTTTATACAGACTATAGGTATGATATATGTATGCTTAGATTTATTTTTACCCTTCATCCAGTGGTATGATTTCCTGTTTCCCCTGAAGAAGCATTTTTGTGAAACGTGTTGGGTAAATAGGATCAAGAAGTAAAGAATACATCATTAGTAAAAAATACAGTCTAACCAATGATATCATTGACTATAGACTCCTATTGCATATTCTATATGCTATGCCTGAAGGGGTTTGGTTGTGATGAATCTATGTAAGTATAAACAAAATGGGTATGATTTATTAAATTCCTCCAAGACTGGAGAAGATAGACTGTTATGGGTGAACCTGGGTGATCAGGCAAAGCTGGGATAAATCTGGTAGAGGATTGAAAACATTTGCAAAATATTAGCAAATGATTTTTAAGAAATCCATTTTGCTGGCTCACCCAGGATATTAGTCTATCTTCTCAAGGCCCAGGGTATATGATGTAACTCTTTTGTTTCCAATTTATGGGTCCCTATAATTAGACGAATCACATTTTGCTTGGCTATCTCTCACTTTGTGAGTATAGATGCTTATTGTGGGTACTGAACTTCATCCCTTTAGTTGTTAGTATATTTTTATACTGAATATTCAGTAAAACCAAGCCTTACGAGAAAAACAACTTTATTTATTACAGTTTATTCATTTATTATAAATTAAAATTTTTCCAGCAATTTTTCCATTTTCATGATTTTCTCTCATGCTTTGCATGACAAGTTTTTTTGCAATGCATAAAAAAGGATTCCTTATATTAATTAGATTTACGACAAGAAGGAAAATCATGCTATGTGTTTTATATATATTTCCTTTATAAGCTAGTAAATATAATATTTTTTTACAACGTTTTTAAATGATTTTCTGTAATTTGTAATTGCAAAAATATAGAAAAAATTTGTAAGCAGATATAAGGGACCCCTCACTTTATTAAACTGAAATAGCTAATTGTGGGAACCAACTAAACACAAGACTTAAAGAGGGCTATTCACAAATCTTTGGTCAGAAGATTTGGCCACATTTTTGCTCTTGTCTCCTAAACCAGACTCATACTTCAAAGTTCCACCTTTTTTCCACCTTTTTTCATCAAAAAATTTATACTCAGAAATTCATCCAACATCTGTACCATTCATCCTATTTATATCTCATAAAGTAAATGTTAAAGTCAGATTTGCCTATTTTTTGCACCTAGTAAACGTAAAGATGTCCCAAAATGTATCGTAATCTAAAGACAAAAATATAATATGATTTCCATTTTCTCCTTTTGTTTTATTTTCCTGAACTGTATATATGGTGGAGAAGTGATGTCAGAGAAAGAATGTTAAGATTAGACTAAAGATTGCCCTTCCTACTTTTCAAACATAACCTACCTGTTACCCGGCATGCAATATGGTATCTGGCATGCAGCCATATTGAGGGCAGCTTTCATGCCCTTCAGCACTGAAAAGGTGCTTTGTGATGGCCTTATCAAGATGCCGGTTCTTATGAACATTATGAAAATCCATGCTTGGATGATACAGCTATGTAAAAATGGCAAGAGGTAGGATAGCAAGCACAGGACCAATTGCACAGACACGAGTCATAGGCTAGTGCTTTTATATCAGCCAGTATGAAGATAGAGCTATAAAAATTTTATCTAGTAGCAAAACAGTTTTAATTAGCAAGAATGGGCATTTAGGCACAGTCAGGTGTTTCCATATAGGCATTGAGAATATCAGCCCTCAGATAATACATTTGGCACTGATGAGGTCCAGCATAGCAAAGCTCAGGTTCTTAGGTCATTTTCTGACAATATGTTGCCTATTGTTTGTATATATTGCCTACTACGTACTCTTCCCCACCACTACTCTTTGCTGCCTCTCTTTGTAGTTCTTTTCATTGGCTTCCGTTTCACCTTCAAATTCAAGCTTCTGTGCTTTGCCTTCAAATCCCTCCACAGCTCTTGACCCACTTACATTTCTGCCCTAATAGAAAAATACTCCCTTAACCACACTCTTCGCTTCTCTAATGACCTACTAATGACTTCCTCACTCATAACCTCCTCACACGAACAGCTCCAAGACTTTTCTAGAGTTGCTCCCACTCTCTCGAATGGTCTTCCTCGTCCTAATCTTATACTTTCTGCTCAACTTTTCAAACTTTCCTGTCCGTCTTCTTCTGTCTATGATATAGCAAACATCTAATAGGATCTGTGGGCCAATCAAGTTTTCCATATTGTACCTTATTCTGCTTTGTACTCAAGGCCATATCATATGCAAGCAATATAAAAAAAAATGTATAATGCATATTTGTTGGACCAATGCATAATGATATATATATATATATATATATATATATATATATATATATATATATATATATATATATATATATATATATATATATATATATATAATGAATGTATGCATTAACATAAAATTACTGACAGATTTGCTGTGTAAAATAGCATTTATGACCAGGAAAGGCTCTCAAGTATATATTGTATTGCTGTTCTGCTATTCTGCTTATGGGTCCTTTTACATTTTTAAGAAGCAAAATGCCTGAATTCCTATTGTTTTCTATAGGGCTATCTTACAATAGGGCCATATTACAATTTGTGCATATAAGGGAAACTACATGGATCTATTCACACCTACCTGTGCAGATTACTATGCACTACTACGTACATGGCACAGTGTGAAACTAGCTTTGGTAAAGTGCACAGTATTTCCCTACACAAATTAAAACATAAAAACAAGTTATTCTAAGAAATAAAATAACCTGATTTGTTTTAATGGAATTAATTGTATTCACCAGGGAGAGCAATTATACCCAAAACAGAGCTGCCGGAATAGGAATATCTATAAAAATGTGTATTGAGTGTTTAAAGTAAAGATGGAGTCTAATTAAAAATCAGGCTACAGCTTTAAAATTAGCGGCTGCTGAAATCAATAATTACAACTAACATTTTGCTAACTCTCTTTACACCTTCAAGAAACTGTGATGGGGACTAGTGTGAGGGAATTTGGGATATCTTCTGTTTTTTTCTGCATTTCCTCAGATATGAAATGCTATAGAAAGGAAGCAGCAACACATAAAGAGGAAAACAAAAATGTATATAGAATGATAACAATGGTATGGGGGTAGAAAAATAAAAAAAAACAAAATTACCAGTGGGATTTTTAAATCTTCAGATTACGACAACCCTGTATTTAAAATATTACCAAATGCAAAACAATAATCCATAACATCAATTGGTATACATTATTGTAATTGTCTCAAATGTTACGCTACGCATCAAATCTACTTCATCAGAAAAAATTCGAGACATAAATGAAATATTTAGGCAGAATGTATCATTGTCTAAAAAAAAGAGAAAACTAAAATTGAAATGCAGCATGATAACATATAAATATATATCACAATATTTGTGATTATGTTGTATTTCAAATTTAGTGTTTTTTGGGATGATGTTAAAAATTTCACATAATTTATATTAAACCTGTTGTTACATCAAAGCAAAGTATCTGGAAAAAAATAATAGGTCTGTAAGGGCTACAGAAGCATCTTTGCTACAAACTCATCTTTAAACAGGAGCTGTCTCTTGCAGTACTTCCTTTCCACCTCTAGATGTGGCCTGCAGGTTCAAAGATGATCAGTGTCCTTCTTAAAGCAGGATTAAAATGGCCAAAAAAAAAATAATACACTTATCTTCAATCCCGCAGGGCAGTCCGATCCATCTGGGGTTGTCTTTCATCAGGTCCCACGTCGTCCTGGCATCCATCCCCGAGCCAGAGCTCTGGGCACAACCATCTTCTTCTCTTCTTCCAGGTTCTTCATCTTATGTCACCCGACCCAGGCGCGAGTTTGGGTGACGTAGGATGAAAAAAACATTGTCTGATCTCACTGCTCATGCGTGAGATTGCAAATTTTATTTTTTGCGTGAAAAAGCTCCTTCTGCGCATGCCTGAGATGCTCCAAATAGCTTTAGAGTTGCCTACCCTTTTATGTAAAGTGACATTTCTGAGTTTAGGTAAGCTTTAGGCACTTTCTCTGAGCCCAGACAGTGATGAACTCATCTCCTGTATCATCATGTTAGTCCTGGCTCTGAGTACTGCACTGATGGTACTCACATGTTACAACCCTGTACATGGTACTCCAATGAACAAAGCTATACAGAAGCATTAGCATTGTTGATGGGACTATTGCTCAGGGTGGATGTCAGAATTTCTAGGTTGAGGCCAGAGAACCATAAGATAGGTAGGTGCCGAAGCATTTGTAGATCCTCAGAAATAAAGCCCAAATCCGTGTTTCCCTACCTTTACCTTTGGGGGACCCTTGAAATAACTTTCAGGTCTTCAGAAAACCCCCTTCCTATAAATACGTTATCCACAGCTCACAGTATATTAGTGTGATGGTCAATGGGATCAATTCCTCTTACAATGCTGGACATTAGGAAAAATGTCACCTTTAAAGATCATTGGTAAGAGTTAAAATGGTCAGAGGCGCAAATTGCTCTTTGCTCAAGGAAGTCTTCGTAACCCCTGGAAAGACCCAAGGGACCTACAGAACCCTGGTTGGGAAACACTGGCCTAAATATTTATTTTGTAAGTACATCAGCTTTCTTTATTAATTAAATAATGAGTTACAGTTACAACCAAGCCAACTAGAATTCACTTAGCTAAAGCCAGAAAGACATATTTTCCATTTTGCATGTTGGATAATCTGTTCCAGCCTATTAGATTTTTTCATTAATTTATTTACTAATTCCAGTTCTGTGTTGTGCCTTGCATGGAGTCAACACAACTGTCCTATCCAAACCATGCCTCAATCTCACAGACTTCACAGTCTATCAATCATTGTAGGCCGGCTATGTCTGTGACATGGGATGATGGAGTGCCCTACATGAGGTCTGGATTTAGCTTTTTCCATGTTCCCTGGCCTAAGATAATGGAAAGACAGAAGAACCAATAGATATGAAAGAGAAACAAAAATATAGCTAACCCTATACATATATATAGTCCGAAAGAAAGATAGATAGATAGATAGATAGATAATAGATAGATAGATAGATAGATAGATAGATAGATAGATAGATAGATCCTGTAGACATATTATATATACAGTATTGTTTCTCTCTGTAACCTGAACGCTGCTGGTAAGTCAATACCATTTGTATAAATTGCGGATGAATTGTATTACACTGCAGATGACATTCCCTTGATGGAATTAAAAGGTGTAGGCCGACATCAGCCATTTCCACCGGCTTGTCTTCTCTCCAACAAATGAAATTGTCGCTATTATGTAAAATCACAGGGATGTCAGAAAAAGGTCGCCGCTTCTTATGAATGGGTAATGATGAATCTGTAAAATCCCAGCAGCCTGGTACTATTAATGATACCCATAGTTAAATAAATTTAATCAAATTGAGTTGTTTAAAGAGAAACATCAGGAAAGAACAGGGGAATATTTGCCCTATATTTTTTTTTACATTGGTTTTGTTTAAAAGTTGATGTTCAGGAAAAAACAGGTGCTAATGCAAACCTTAACTGAGAGTAAATGGCTGTTATTGTGACTTAGACAGGAGGGCATCCTGATACAAAGTTCTTTTTGATATATTGTGCTGGGACATCCATGCAGATTAGGAAGTCTGACTTTCTACTCAGTATGCTTGTTGCTTTGTGCGTAAAATACTGAATCTACAGACATCTAGGCAGCATCTTTTTCTTAAAGAAGGTCACTGACGAATGAGGTTATCAATGGAAGAGGTCATCAATGGAGAAGGTCATCAATGGAGGAGATCATCAACAGAGAAGGTCATCAATGGAGGAAGTCATCAACAGAAGAGGTCATCAATGAAGAAGGTCATCAATGGAAGAAGCCATAAATAGAGGAGGTTGTCAATGAACGAGGTCATCAATGAAGGAAGTCATCAACAAGGAAGTTCACCAATGGAGGAGGCCATCAACGGAGGAGGTCATCAATGGAGGAGGTTATAAATGGAGGAGGTCAATAGATGTGTCAGATGTCTAGGTTACAGATTTCATAGTTACTACTCTATATAATAGTGTGGAACGGTTCGGTGGAAGGTAAAACAGAGAGCAGCATGGGCCACCACCATACACCTCTCACAGAGTATAGAAAAGCTTTCAACAGACGTTTGTTGCAACTGGCATCACACCGAAAAAACAATGCTTGATTTGCAGCGATTGCCTGTTTTCTCTTTTTAAAATAAAACAATTAAAAAACAAGTTAAAAGAGTAAAAAACAAGCAAAAAATTAAAAGTAAAAAATAAAAAAGGTAAATGGACCTACTCTTCTGCCTGAAAATAGCTGCCTGGGAATGCTGTAATAGGTATTAAACCCTAACAGCACCATCTGGCCGCTGATATGTAGATTTTGAAGTAGAATTCATCTTCATTGATGAAATGTAGGAAACTTTCCGCAAAATCACTCCACTTGTTCCTAACTGCAGTTTAGCAAATATGTATAGGATAATTTATAAAATGACTACTTTGATCACAATAAATATAATTAAATTTAATTAAAAGTTAATCTGTAGCATATCATGCTGTAACAATAAATAAAAAAACACGCCTTTAACTAATTTAATCTAATAAAGAGAAACCTAAAATCCTATATCCATTGTCAGGATTTGCTTTGTCCTTCTATCTTTTTCTGAACTGCTGGGCGTGAAACTTTACTGGATTTAGGAATATTATTAAGCATCATCAATTTTCCTTTTTTGGATTGGGTGGAAATATTGTGTTTTTCCTTCTTGTTTTCTGAAAATGACTGACTATTTTTTTTGTAAGATGTATAAGATGACATTTTTTATTATAACATTTTTTATTAGTATTTAGCATTTAGTATTATTTGCAACAATACCATAACCAGGTAAAAAATAAATGTGTCCTTTATTGCAGTGCAGTTATACAGTTGCTTTTTAGTATTACGGCAGCGTTATTAGCTACATGTGCATTTTATGCAAAGATGAACATTGATTCTATCATTACAATCATGGAATTCTCACAAAAAATGTTGTATGTAAAACTGCTGATTGTGCTGCATATTGTGAATTGTAAAAGTGTTGTTAAATGTAATTCAGTTTTCATTGCTGAAAACAAATACTTTGTGTTTGAAAACAAATACAAATATAAAAATGTTATGCATATTTTTTTCTAAATCTTCAATGTATAAACCAAATAAACTCTTTGATACATCCTTATAACTCCTACATTCATCCTAAGTTGAATCATTGTAAGAAAAAAAAAATTACATTTATAAAATGGGGCAGAACTTTGCAACTTTGTGGTGAGCCGCAATTTTTTTTTTTTTTTATATCCACATATGCATACAAATGAGGAATTCATGAGTACTAGAATACCTAAATTTTCAGACGTAATAGTTTATTTGCTTGTTCATTCTGTACAAATATTTGCTTATGCATTTTAAAATTAAAATTTGAACTAATTATTAAAAAATTAAATAGGAACCTGTTCTTGCATTAATTTCAATGTGTAACAAAGGTCTTTAACATATAAGCAGATCTGTTGTCAATTTTAAACTTGACTGACCAATCTAATTGATTACTGATCAGTAATTATTCAATTGCCAGTCCCAAAACACGGCATACATTTTGCCCTTAAAATTTTGGGGGTTGGGGGTGGATACCAGACCATAGGAGCTGTAGGAAGTATTTACTTGACCTTTCTTACCTATCACACAACTTGTGCACTTTCTGTATTTATCAATATGTCTGGACATTTCATGTCCATTTAAGGACCGGTTGCTTTTATTTAATTTTAGTTTCCCAGGCAATCTTCTCATTTTATCAGATCTGTGATTGGATCTGGCCCAATGTGTACTTGATCTACAATTTTTTTGAACAAAATAAGCAAATTTCTGCTGTTTGCACTCAGTGACGCATTTTACTGCACACCATACAAAGGCGTTTCTTAAAGCAGAGAATAAAAGAATAAACCTCGGTCATTTCCAGTTAAAGTAGAGCTCAGTTACATGATAGATAAACGTAAAAAGTAAATTTACTTGTAAACATTTTGTTATTGGTGATAGGGCTATTTTTAAATAATTTAAATAATTTTTTGGAATACTTATATTAAAGTAATATATCATAATCCACTCTCAGGGTTCTTTGTGAATAATATTGACGGCTAAACTCGTAGGTTCCTGGGATACCTATATCATATATCACAGGGAACATATTGTAAGTTCCTGATCTCATTCTGCTCATGTGTGATTCCCGGCAATTGGTCATTTATATTTGCAGAATGGCAACTTATAAAGCAGCTCCTAATCTTGCGCATGCGTATCACCCTTTGTGGAATTCTGCAGCCACCTGGGCATTTGTGGGAATATGTGACATGCGGCTATATGTGGCTGCAGTATACTAAAATAGTAAAAAAGTATTTTAAAAAACACACAAAATAAAAAAAATAAAATGTAAGTGAGCAAGAAGTCCTATCACCCCAAATTCATTTTTTGACAATAGATTTTCTTTTAGGTGTCATTAAACCATAGCAATGTAGAGTTCTGAATGAATTAACTATCATCCGATATGAAACTATGAAACCGATGGCATCTCCTGTATAATAGTATAGGAAAATCAGAACTCTGAGAAGAACAGAAAAAAGTGAGGGAAGGAAAAAACAGAACATCTGGGGATTGCACCATATGCTGAAGTATTGTCTTGTCCTTCAAAGTTAGCCTGCCCTTGAAGTGATTTGTCAATGGGCTTTGCGATGGATAGGAAAAAAATTGTATGAGCTGGTTTGGTAGGGGAATTGCAAAAAAAAAATAATAATGTATGACATATATTAAATATATGTATATATAGAACAAAAATAAAAAATAAAAGGAGGGGTATGTATGTGAGAGGTGAATAGAAAGAGCTTTGGGCTCTTTTCTTTTTGCTCACCAACCAACCGCTGAACTGATTAGAACGTAATTAAGGCCATAAAGCCGTTAGATTATCCACCTGGTTATTCACTAAAGTCGTGGACTAATCAGGCAAATTAGCTGTTGCAGACTGCACGTTGGGGCTAGAGCTTGCCTGATTAATGAAGTTTATTGGGAGCTGTTAAAAGCATTAACTGAAGAAAATCTCAGCAATTCGTCATATTTAAGCGATGGAAATTAAATCTCGGCATGCAAATGAGAAGAGGCTAAAAAAAAAAAAATCTCTTTTAGAGGTGACTGTCTCTCTTTTTTTTCTGCTTTCCTTTTTTTTGTTACCTGCTGATTCTTTCATTCTGTCTCAGCATATTGTGTATATCAGCATGGCATATTTCAGGAGCAGCATGGCTTTCGAACAAAGTTTTTTTTTAGGATACAAGTTTTAAAAGAGAGAAGAGTTCATTGACCTCACGCTTACCCCCTCCTTACCGCCTTTCTTTTCAATAATAGGTCACATAAAGTTCAGGATTTGTTTCAGGAAGCTGATTTTGGGGCCTGCTGGAATAACATCTGATAGGAAAAAAGAAATTGCAATAGTTTTTACATTTTTTATTCTTCCTTAATAGCATTGCATTATTAAATAACAATATGGAGCACATTGCTGAAAAAAAAATAGTGCAATGTTTAAAAAAAAATGTCATTGAAAAAAAAAAAAATGAAATATTTAAATAAACCAAACAGAAAAAACAGCCATTTCCTAGCTTTAATAATCAAGACATTAAAGTGTTAAAATATATATTTGAATATGACTTTGATATGTATAGAATTAGAAAATGATGATGATTGTAATAATAAAATAATTATATATTATTATTATGTAATAAAACCTATTTATATGGCACCAACATATTATGCAGTGCTGTACAATAAATAGGGGTTGCAAATGACAGGCACAGACGGAAATGCGAGCCCTGCCTGAAAGAGCTTACATATATCTTTGTTTTTCAAATATTTCCAATTTGCTCAGATAAGAGAAACTATCGCTAGTGGGACTGCAGCAGTGACTGGTTGACATTTTCTTACAGGCTCTAGCCTATTTCATTGAGACTTGGGATCTTCTTTTCTTTTTCCTCTTCTTCTTGCTAATAATGAACTGTACTTATATAGCACCAACATAATCCAAAGCGCTGTACATTAAGTAAGGTTTGCAAATGACAGACAGATACAGACAGTGACACAGGAGGAGGAGAGGACCCTGCCCTGAAGAGCTTACAATCTAAGAGGTGGAGGAAGTTTCACTCATATTAGTTCTGATGATCTGGTTTCATCAGCAGCAAAAACATCCTGATAACACATCTTGGGTTGGTCTCAGCCTTTGCAAAATTGATAGAATCCTTGTACACAATAAATTAACATAAATTAATTAGTGTCAACACAGTCAGACAAGCCTCCATTCTTGGCTCTAGGGCTGAATCTCAAGACTATTGTAACTGTATACAGAAGGATTGTTCATTCTCTTCTCTTCTAATTAATTCAAACAGGGAAAGAAACCCAGATCTTCTTTGATTGGAAATTTTTCTTCTATTTTTTTTTACATATCTATCATTAGTTTTTTCCAAAATGTATTTAACAACAAATGTATTTTAATTGCAAATGCATATCATTAAATATTTTCTTTTGCAATCCCATAATGACATTTGTTTTTTTTTTTTACTTGTAAATTGTTTTAGACTTTTTTTTGGCATTTGCTACTTTTTTATGTTTTATGTTTTTTATGTTTATGTTTTTTTGTAGTATATAACTATTTTTTGTTACAAATTATAAGAAAGTCCATTCAAATTGGTGTTATAAATAATAATGAATGTAATCATTTTGCAGAAAAATGTAACACTAATATTTCTGCGACACAAAAACCTAAAAAGATTCGTCTCGTAATAGAACTCTTTATTTTTTTTAATAAAGATATTACCTGTTCAGTAATCTTCAAAGGCAGCTAGACAGTTCTATAATAAATGTTGCTTCAAATGAAATGTTAAACTTCATATGATGACTTTTGAGTTGCAGCAAAGGCAATTTGGTGAACGATCTTCATTATATTTGTTGGTTTTGCTTTTTCTTTTTGGTGTCCTCACAAAACCGGTTACGATGGGATATCATTACAAAAATCTATTATGACACCTAATCTGTCCTGACACACTCCTACCCCATTCAGTTACAACATTGCCGACGGTGACAGGTTTGGTTTAAAAACATGTATCTGATACTGTAGGCAGAATTAGAAATGAATGTCAGAGGAAGTAAATATATTTTCTTTCAGTAAAGATCTCCTTTTATACAAAGTCCCATTTTCACAATGAATCACGTCCCCCTTTTTTTTTGTTACACTGGAAGGGCAGTTTGTACAAAGTCCATGGTAATTACTGTATAGACGTGAGTTGCATGATAGAATCTTCTTTTATTACTGCTGTTGATTTATGCAGCACCAACTTCTTTCACAGCACTGGGTACTTGCAGAGGTCAGATAATTAGTATGTAACATACACAAATATATGAAATGACAGGAAAGAGATCCCTGCTTATAAAAAAAAGTTTACAATATATATGATAATATAAATATATATATATATATATATATATATATATATAGTGTATATATTTATGTATATATATATATCATATAATGTATAATGTCATTTGTGACCCCAATTTATTGTACAAGGCTGAGTTCTTGGTTTCTGAATAAGGTTTACTAATATTAATGTAATAAAGTATACTACAGGGTCCACTCCTATTCTTTGTTCTTATATATCATTGTTAGTATCTGTCTGTCATTTGCAACCCCTATTTAAAGCAGGCGCTGTGCACTTGATAAATAAAGTTTATAAAAATACATAATTTTAAAATAATATAAAAATATATAGAGTATATAAATAAATATAAATAAATATATATATATATATATATATATATGATCCTCTCCTTTTCATATGTCATTGTTTGTCATTTGCAACCCCTATTTATTTGTACTGCACAGAGTATTTATTTAATAATAATGTAGTGATGTGGTAATATATATATACATATGATAATAACATTATTATTATTATATATATATATATATATATATATATATATATATATATATCATGCAGGGTCCTCTCCTATCCCACGTTCATTGTGATTGTATCTGTCTGTCATTTGCAACCCCAACTTAATGTATAGGGTGTATAGTTAAAAGCCTGAATTCCTTTACACCATTATTTTCATTGTGCAGAGAATCTATTTTGCAGCAAAAAGTGACATCATGTGGTCAAAGCAGCAAATTGCAAAATGTAATTGCCTTTTCCATGGCTTATTTTTTCTTTTTCATTGTGTTGTGTCCTTTTAAAATATGTACCTTTTGTTGTGTTTCATTTACTTAAACATTTTAAAACATTTTGCTTTCAGTACATTGTTCTCTTTTATCAACTTGCACAGTTCTAGCAACATGACAAGTAATCCAGTACCATTTATTTTGTAGATGGATTTCTGTTTGATGGGAATGTTTAAGATAAATGTGCTGACATTATTGACTTAATTTTGAAGTTGTCATCCCCAAGGTTTTCCATGGTTTTTAATATAGGAAAATACTTATTTGTGGGTACCTGCATAAATCTACAGGTAAATATCTAATAAACTGTATAGGAGCCATCTTTCAATAGCGAAGGGTGGGGAAAGTGTTTGACCTGAAAGTGAAGTTAAAAATTGAAATGTACGGACTTATAGTATAGAGGCCCTGAAATAAGAACAGAATGACCAGGGGCAAAAAAAAAAAAGAAAGACAGACATTGGTTAATAATATAGCCAAAGAAAATTAGGAAAATAATATAACCAAAGTGTTCCAATTAGGAAAAATTGTCACTTTTTGTTCACTCCCCCTTACAATAATCAGCCAATGAGAAGGCTGCCTCTGTGCACCTTACCTACAATATGAGCTTTATATGATTTTTGTAAAAGCAGACCAGATGTTGGGTTTTTTACTCAATTTTGCCCTTGTGCTATACACAAACAAGTACTGTACATCATTTTGAGGCTTGGAGTATTTGTTCAGACGCTTTTCAAACTTATTTTTATTACACAGTACTTATATAGCACCAACATATTATGCAGCGCTGTACAAAGTCCAAAGTCATGTCACTAGCTGCCCCTCAAAGGAGCTCACAATCTAATGTCACTACCATGGTCTAATGACAATTTTGGGGGAAGCCATATATTATTTTTGGAACGTGGGAGGAAACTGGAGTACCTGGAGAAAACTCGCAAATCTCATGCAGATAGTGTCCTGGCTGAGATTTGTACCTGGGACCTAGCGCTGCAAAGGCCAGATTGCTAACCACTGAGCCACTGTGCTGCCCTTTTATATTGGGAGAAACCATTGTCCAAGCTTAGTCTTTTGCTTTTTGACTGCTGAGTGGTGACTTTGAGCAGGCAAGAAAGAAATTTCAGCAAAGTGAACATTTTTGTAATGATGTACTTTTTTTTGCTATGGTGTATACCGCCAATTTGCACTTCATTTTTGCATTGGAATCACTCCTTCATGATCATCAACTGCTGGGATATATGGATTGGTTTACTAAATGAATGCAGGCTGTTCACACAGTAAAGTACATAATCCCCTTGCAAAGATTTTTCCACTTTACACACTACTGACTTTACACACCCTATCTATTGTAGAGAAACATTCTGTTTTCCTTGCACCTGATTGGGTATTCTTTGCAAATGAATTTTCCCCATCCTCCCTAAGCTAAGTGAAATATCCTTTTCAATGTGATAACCCATACTGCTGAGGGCATAGCCTACATTCCTTTAGTAAATCAACCCCTATGTATTTGGGGGTGATTTAACAGAGCAGAATTTAACCTAAAATAAAATAATCCCACTTACCTTTTCTTCCACTGAAACCTTGATCCCTCCGGGCTGTCCTCGATTTTGGTCCCATGCTGTTCTGAAATTCTCCCTCGTCCCAGCTCATGTGTGAGATCGGCACTTTTTCCTTTGCAGGAAAAAGCCCCTTCATTACATTCCTAAAATTGGGCATGCGTAGAAGGAGCGGCCCAAAGCCTCCTGGGATTTGTGATGTGTGCATCCCAGAAGGCTTTGTACTCTCAGTATGTCGTTACTGCCGTGGCAGTAAAAACAGAAGAGGAAGGGCTTCCCACTTTTTTGAAAAAAAAAATTTATAGGAAAAAAATAACCTAATTTTTATCTTATTTTAAAGGGTAAAAACTTTGATGATAAGTCTGCTTTAAATTAATCTAGGCTGTTCACATAGCAAAGCGCATTATGCCCTTGTAAGGAAAATTTTCCTTAGCTAAATGACTGAAGCTGAAGCTCTGCTAACTTTAAACATTCAATCAATTGTAAAGGAAAATTCTGTTTTCCTTTCACCTGATTTGGCAGTTTTTGCCCAATCAGAGGATTATTCACTTTGAAGGTGAACATCCTTTATTTCTTTAGTAATTCACGCCCATTATCTCAGCAGTTGGTGATCAAGAAGGAGCGATGTAAAAGGGATGTCCGCCAGAAGAAGCTACCAATCACGAATGTTCATATGGCACCACAAGCCAAAAAACATCTAAAAGTCATATTATAAAAAAAAGACTTTAATATAACGTCACAAATTAATTGTAAAATATGCACTCAGCATTGGTCTGAATAATAAAACACGTGACAGTAATTATCACATTGGATGGATGAGTTTGGGCATGGAAAACATTGTAATCCCTCTAAAGGAGATATTTTATTCGGTAATAGCCATCTCAATATTGAATGAGAATGGAGATAATGCTCTTAGAAAAAATGAAGAATGATTAAAATGTCATAATTACGCAGATAGTTTATATGTTCAATCTAATCAGCTTTGCATTTAATTTATCGCGAGGCGTGCCGATAAACCGACTCACTCACAGTTACTCTCCTTCGTCGTATTTGTCTGTCGTGCATTGGTGTGCCATTTTTCTCCATTTGCCACAGACGGCAATTCTTCAAGTTCCATTCTGTAAACTGTGAGTGGAATTATGGGTGAGGCCTTTTTTTTTAATAGCTGAAATTCTTGTGATCACTTAAGGTGACTAATAGGAGTTTGCTTTCAAAGTGAAGCCACCATACAGAGATGCTTTTAAAATGAAAACAGATTTATGTACAATTTTAATCTCTTTTAATTCTATTGCAGATGTCAGATTTTTTTTCACACTCCAGATGTCATATTTCCTCCCCAGTCTGAAGGATGATATCATTATAAAAGTAGTCGGCATAATTACTGTTTGGGTAAAATTAATTGCATTTGTATGTTGGATAAAGAATTGATCATATATGGTGAGCAAAAATGGTGGTTTGTTGTACGGAAAAAGTTTAGTAATGGCAACAGAAGAGAATACAAATTTCAAAAAGTTTAAAACTTTTAAGAATTCTAAAAATGTAAAATGTTATGGTCATGCAGCACTGGAGTTCTGTGTTTGGTTTTCACCAAGTACTA
>NC_092861.1:144660391-144680667 GCF_032062135.1 Pyxicephalus adspersus
CTGTGTTGCATAAAGCCTGGGTATGGTGCAAGACCTTTGGGAATAGGAGCGGGATGAGATGTACCAGTGGCAATGCTATGTTCATGTTCTAGTTAAAACATACACATATATAGGTCTTGCACAAGGTCTGACACCTACCCGTGTTTCAATGAAAAAAATGTGTGTATCTAGGGTGGAAGTTGTATGTATCTTCAATGGGAGAGGGTCTAAGACTCAGCCACTCAGGTATTCCCAAATAGATAATAAAATGCTTTGTATGGAAATAGGTATGATCACCCAATGTCTATACAACTCTTAGGGAATTATTTATAAAACAGGGAGTCTGACATTCCATCAACCATTGCCTAGTGAGAATCAATTACTGTCATTGAAACACACAGACCTGAAAGATTCCCACCAGGGAATGTGTGAGGGAGTGTCTAATTCTCATTTTTCATTTTTTTTCTTGCTATCTTCTGGTGCTTAGTTAGGGAGATTTCCCAGAAATAAAAAAAATTCTTCTTTTAGTTGGTTAGGGAAAGGCAAGCACTCCTGTCTGCCATTTATTGCAATCTATCAAGCCAATCTGAGATTTACTATATTCACAAAATACCATATAGGCCAATCAGGGCTCAGGTTACCTTGAGCAAAGAAGCTGGCACATCCAAATAGAAAAAGACAAATTATTTACTAATGTTCCAAAGCAAAATCCAATCCATGTCAAGAATTCGAAACCGTTCCAGTTTACTGCTCTAAGAAAAGGGATCCTTTGTGGCTGTGAAATGTCAAGTTTTTCTAATGAAAGATTTTTTCCACTTTCTGCTTGCATGTTCTGGCTACTTTGCCTATTAACTTCTTATTGCTATCCATGTTTCTATTGGAGGTTTGCAACATCTGCATGACGTTTGTATGTTCTTCCCATGTTTGTAACTGAGCACTTTAGTTTCCCACCACATTTCAAAAACATAAAAGTAGGTTAATTGGCTAATGTTCTAAACATATTTTAGTGTTCCCTTCCCTAGCAAAATCTTTTTCACCATGACATCAAAACTTTCTAGACATACTACATAATTGTCACCCAAGAAGAATGATTGTGATCATTTCGAAAATGATCGGTCATGGTGGACCACTATACAACCAAGCAGGTATGACTGTTTTCATTTCCTTTGGGGGAAACTGCAGCAGGGTGCCTCCTGCTCATCCTTCCCCAGCTCTCTCCCTGGACTTGGACATCGCTCCTTCATTTAAGTGTCACAGAAGACAATCGTGAAAGATCATTTCCAGCTACAAAAATGTATTAATATTATTAATATTAAACAGGATTTATATAGCGCCAACATATTACACAGCACTGCACATTCAATAGGGGTTGCAAATGACAGACTTATACAGACAGTGAATCAGGAGGGAAGGAGCCTGCCCCGAAGAGCTTACAATCTAGTAGGTGGGGAAATTTACACACAATAGGATAGGAATATGTAGTGGTTTGATGTGTTTGCATTTGTGGAGCTTTTGTGAAGAAAAATCTCCCAAAAAGTGCTCATGAAAGCAGTAAAAACCCAACAAAGATCCCAATCCTTCCGAATATCCAAGCCTTTTTAACAATCTTTTTAACATGCGTGAACCCTTGAAATAAATTTTAGGTCATCAGGCAACCCCTTTTATTATTACTATATCCACAGCTCATAGTACAGTGGTGTGGTTGGCATTGGGAAGAATTCCTCTTACATTGCTGGCTAGATAGATAGACAAGAAAGGTCATTGGTGTCTCTATACAAATATGTGGAAAGGTTGGAATCTAAAAAAGTTTTTCCTGGGTTTTAATTTTAGGAGTTCAAAAACCTGAACCCCTAAAAATTAACCAAAACCTCAAAGTGGAACTTTACAAATAAAGGATAAAGTAGGTGATCACTGTGGAAAAGGACAGGTGATGCACCTTTCTGCAAAAACCCCATTACCTGCCCAATTGCACCGTTAAAATGAAAATGAAAAAGTTTGATTGTGCATGAGCAACTCGGCAATCTCGGCTTGCTTTGCGTGTGCCTGGAGTCAATAAATTGACGTCATCCTAACATGGCCAATCAAGACGGTCAATGGAAGAAGAAGGAAGGAAGATGGCGGTGCCCTGTGATGGAACGTTGATAGGTGAGTTGCACAGGTTTAGTTCTTGGATTCTAACATTATTCCCAACCCTTTTCTAATCCCCAGATCTTCCTTTACCACTTCCGTGAGAAAGCTTTTCATAACCAACTCTGGACATTTGCCAATATCCAAACCATGAAGAGCATTTATGTATATCAGTTTTTACCTTAGTGCTGTATGTGCTATTGTTCTGGTTAAATAAAAATGCAACTCATAGCATATACAAACCCGCCTGCTGGGGGTTACTATACAAAATATAAATAATCAAGCTTATTAGCACAATCCATAAATTGCATTTGTATCAAAGGATTCAGGTAGTGTATACTCCATCACGTGGAACTCGTAATAAAGTCACTCATCTTGGTACACAGGTGATGGGAGCTGTGAGCGATAAAAAGAAATTAGAGGTAGAAGACGTTGCTAAATAGTTAGAAAATCCACGGCAATTACGATTTTATGAATTAAGAACTATTTGACTTGCCGCTAATGGTCCTGATACTGGTATTGAACCATAACTAATGTTGCAAAATTACAAGAGGAATATTATCTAAAATACCATCTAAAATATCATTGTGTCCTAATTTCAAGGTCATTTGACAATTATATGGGTCTCCTCTTAACTACTCACATAATTTGGGTAGAAATGAAGAATAGTTCAGCATTAAGCATGTAATATTACATATGATGGCATAAAATAAAGGCCCATAAATAGTCGGCTGAAGTGCCGGGATACATTTCCATATTTTTGTAGTGAAGTCTCAAGAAAATCGTGCAGTTAAGCTGGAAAAAAAATGACTGCAGTGTCCTGGGGCATTAACGTCTTGTAGTACAGAAATGTGTAAACTTAGGTTTAGATGAAAGGCTAATTATGAACAGCTGCTGAACCACAAAACCTTATACACAAGCTGGTAAAATGGGACACTCATTAGCTACACCTTCCTAACAACTACAAGTCCCATAATCCACAGCTGCTGAGCAAGACACTCAACTGTGAGATCCATCATCCACAATCTATATTCACATCTATAAAACTCTAAACTAGAAGACTCATCATCTACAGCTTCTGAACTAGAAGATTTCAAACCACCAGATCATCATCCATAGCTGAAGAACTATAAGACTTTAAGCCACAGAAACCTGCATTTGGTTTTTGTTTGCATTGGACATGTTTTGTTTCCCTTTACGTGGAAATACAATTTTGCATTAAAGGTCAAAGGCATGTCCGAAGAAGCTCAACTTCAGGTTAGATGCAACTGTGAATAAATGTTGAACGGTTTTAAAAGAATGTCAAATTGATTCCATCAACACAGCCCAAGTCCAAAGCCTATCAACACAGACCATCAGACTCCTTACCCAACGCTGCTAAATTAGAAGATCCATAATCCAAGAAAGTTCTACTACTCTATACTACTGGGCCCATCACATCATCCATAGCTTTTGAGGACTCCAAACTAAACCACTACTAAGTAGATAACTAAGATCCTTTATCAATCACAACTTTACAGTTGTGAACTAGTAAAATGTTCATCCACAGCTATTGAACTCTACAACTAAATGAAAAATTCTGTTATCCACAGCCACTCAACTGCAAAATCTATCATCTGTAACTCCATTTACCAGACCATTCACATGCAACAACTGAACAGTAAGAAGATGGACTGCAAGACCCACCGTCCACAACTGCTGATAGACAAGACCCACCATCCACAACTGCTGAATTACAAGACCCACCATCGACAACAGCTGAATTACAAGACCCACCATCCACAGCTGCTTAATTGTAAGACCTACCACCCACAACTGCTGAATTACAAGACCCACCATCCACAACTGCTGAATTACAAGACCCACCATCCACAACTACAGCTGAATTACAAGACCCACTATCCACAACCATTACAAGACCCACCATCCACAACTGCTGAATTACAAGACCCACCATCCACAACTGCTGATATACAAGACCCACCATCCACAACTGCTGAATTACAACTGCTTAATTGTAAGACCCACCATCCACAACTGCTGAATTACAAGACCCACCATCCACAACTGCTGAATTACAAGACCCTCCATCCACATCTGCGGAATTACAAGACCCACCATCCACAGCTACTGATAGACAAGACTCACAATCCACAGATGCTGAATTGTAAGACCCACCACCCACAGCTACTGATGTACAAGACCCACCAACCTCAGCTGCTGAATTACAAGACCCACCATCCACAACTGCTGATATACAAGACCCACCAACCTCAGCTGCTGAAATGTAATTTGCTCCACTGGAAGGTCCAGCTACCACTACTGGCAACCTGTAAGATGCTTAACTGCAAGACCAACCATCCCCAGTTGGTAAATCATAACATGATAAACTGAAAGACTTATCATTTCAAAAATGTTGTTTATTAAAACTATAAACTACAGGACCCCATTATAACGAATTGCTGAATTAAAATATCAGTTGTTCACAAAACAATTTTCATAGGATTAGATGTTCCCATAAGAAAATTTGGCTTTGGATTCTGCTTGTGCTTGGCTTCCAGTCTTTGGCTTTGACTCCCAATCCTTTTTGGCTCTAGACCCTTGACCCTAGGCTCTGTGACCTTACCCTGGCTTCAGATCGCTGACGATTTTCTGATTATTGCCACCCTGCTCCAGCTTAAACCCT
This sequence comes from Pyxicephalus adspersus, assembly GCF_032062135.1. NCBI lineage: Eukaryota > Metazoa > Chordata > Amphibia > Anura > Pyxicephalidae > Pyxicephalus > Pyxicephalus adspersus. Next base: position 144,665,184 of record NC_092861.1, read on the forward strand.
ACGCATTTGCAAACTGGTAACCATTTGCAGCACAACATTCTCACCCTCAGAGAGTCTGTAAAGAACTGACAGGTGTTTGAACTGAAATCTGCCCCATGCTGTTGGCAGGTCAGCATCCTTAGCTTCAGTTTTGGGAAAGACCAGGGGTTCCCACTAGTTTCTCCCTTTGTACATTTTCTTTTTTATATACAACATATATAACATACACCTTATTCTCCACTGTATAGTGAAGGCTATCTGGGTTCCCCCCTCCTGTGCTTGCTGCCCCCCCCCCCCCTTTTTCAGCCAAGTTTCATGCTTCAGAGAAAAGTTATTTTGGGAAAATGAGTTGGCACAGTGTGATTATTGACCAAATGAAATTATAGCAATTAGTTATTTGGTATACAAAAATTAGTTATTGTGCTATACAAAGGCATTTTTCCTATTGTGGTGTAAAAATTTGTCTTCTCTTGGAGGTGACTGGATTCAGAATTCCAACCTGCTATTCAAGCTTCCTAAAATAGGAAACTATTTCTGATGAATCTTAATCAAATTTAATACATTTATCCTTTTTTTAAAAAAAATCTGAATTACGACACAGAATTTCCAAATTTAGTTGGGTTTTTTGACTGATCGAACTGGATTCAATCCGACTTTTCTCCTTTCAGTTTACCTCTAATTGCCAATTGACTTGGGACAAAAACACTTTGTTGAACAAAATATTAAGATATTTCACATTTATACTTTACTTGACTTAAATTTATTTATTACTATGACAGAGTGGGTGGGTTCTGGCATTATGACGTCACTCTGGGGGACGTTTTTTCCCCTTTGAGTGACACACAGATTTCCTCTCCAAAGTTGGAGATATCCTTGGTGCTTCTACTTCTACTTCTAGAAGTGAATGAAGAACTCCCGAATGGGACACAAAAGGAAAAAGAAATTACTATTATTCATTGTCACTCTGTCACTCTCTCTATAGAGCTGCCGCACTACATTTAGCATCTCCACAAAAGCAGTAAATGTACTGCAACTTCATCGCCAGTATAAACATAGCCCTAGGTAAGTATTGTGTTTGTTTCTTCCCCCCCCTACCCAAACAAGCCATGTAGTGCATGGTGGTGGGGAAATGACACCCAACTTTATGGGTACATTTAAAGCCAGCCGAAACTTTAGTAACCGTTGTATTTTTTAATAGCCCATTTAATATAATCTAACATATGTCGCTCATGCCGTATAAAGAAATATTCTATGGTCTTTGATGTAAAGAAACAAAATAAGATAAAATTATAAGTGAAGAGAGTTTCCAAATTCCGATCCGTATATTTAACATAGAGATAGGAGAATGTGCTTTGCATATGAATTCTTGTAGCAGCCGTTAGTCAGCTATTACTCAAAAACCTCTTTGTCCCTCTTCAACAAGTTATCAATAAATAAGTATCCTCTTCTATAAATCACACTGTAATTTCTTTCATTAGCGTGATAAATTAATAGGCCACACTTTTTCATTTTTGTTCCTGATTCATGGATTAATTCTCAATGAACCCAACAAAGTCCTCTTAGTCTGAGAGTTCTTACAGGAGACCTTGGACTGTGACCCCCAGAATAGAACGTTTTTAGATCTTATCAAAAAAAAATTGTGCATATCTAAAGCTGATCTTCAGGGTCTCCATAAATCCCCTCCCCACCCTAAATGATTACTAGCATTACAAAAATATTTATACATATTGATCTACCCTTTATACCCTTTATATACCCTTTATACTCACCTAATGCTGTATGGATGTAACGTTAAAGTCCAACTACTGTTTAACAGAGACATCGTCCTTATTCAATGTGTCTGTTCTACCAAATATGTTGCATGGACAGTTCCAATTGGCTGTCCAGTGGCAGAGTCATCCCAGGACCCGAAAAAGGATTCTGTAACAGCACAAGAAGATTGCCAGGGAAAAAGTAGTGCTGGCAGAGGACCTGAAGGTGGACTATATATCTATTTCACAAGGTAAAAGATTAAAAGTTGGGCAATATGAGTTTGTCTGGAAATAAGTGTATCAAAAGACAAGTCTTTTTTTAGCTTTGGACTTTGGTGTAGACTAAGGTTAGAACACATGTGGGGCCCTTGTAGAATATTCTCTAGTTAGGGAAATTTCTTCTCTCCAGGGGCCTGATTTATCAATGTTACCCAAGAATGGAGAAGATAGGCTATCATGAGAGAGCTTGGGCAGTCCAGCAAACATGGAATGGATTTTTAAAAAAATAATTTGCCATTACTACTGGATTATCCAGAATCACTCATTATGGTCTATCTTCTCCAGTCATGGAGAACTTTAGTGAATCAGTCCCTATTTGACTTGATGGCATCAGAAATTGAACAAAATTTTGAGTTGTTACAAGAACAGAAATAGAGAAGAAATTTTCTCATGGGACAAATGGTCAAGTGACAACTGTCTACCATGGCAATAATCACATTTACTGCCTGCTGTGTCTACAGAAAGAGAGGGAAAATCTACCTGATGGGACAAAAGGACATAATAACACTGACACGATTTTAATCTTTCAATATTCTTCACAGAAACGACAAAAAGACTAAAAAAAAATAAAAGTTTAAAGAAGACTGCATATTTTGAAAAAATGTATACAATATTGCTTTGTAAGACTATACATACTCATGGCAAAGTGACAGTGTGTGTAAATCCCTCCCCAATCATTTTTCACCTCTCCATACCTCTGAAGTTAGTCCTTCTTCTCCACAGCCAGTCTACAAGTGCTCAGAGAGTGCTGTCCAGCATGCTCTGCAAACCAATTACATAAAAGTCTTAAACATTAAAGTGGAACTGAAGTAAAAACAAAACAAAATTCACTTACCTTTACTTCCGTAGATCCCGATCTTTACTTCCATAGGCGCAACATTGGGTGACGTAGCCTTTTGTAGTTGTAAAAAAAAAGTGCCAATCTCACTGTGCAATGACTGAAAAGCTCCTTTTTCACATGCCCGGTCTTCGGGCACACACAGAATGAGCAGCCCAAAGCCTCCTGGGACTTGAGACTTACATTTAGGGATGAGCGAGAAAATTTTCCGAACTTACGATGGCAAACCGATTTCGTGAATTCGTGATTTCGTGAGAGTGCAGGTTCCCACACTCTCTGGGTTGAAAAGTACAGCCCGGGGAGCGTGGGAACCTGCGGTTACAGCTGATTTGAGGAATGAAAATCCATGTCAGTGTTTATATTTGTATCCATCTGGGGCTCAGTGGGAAGATTTTCCTTCATTTCATGTCCAGTAGATACAAAATCCCATTTTTATTGTCACTAGAATCGTACTTCCCAACTTCACCTTTTTTTCTCGGTTCTCTACAACTTTCAGTCATTGTAATGGTCACCAGTTGGAGTGGGTGAATCTTTCTTTTTGGGACAGAGACTGCGATAAGAAACATGACAAATGTTCCAACACCTGACAACTAAATCCAAAACCAAAAAGTTTGGACTTTAGATACAGAGCTAGGTTCAAGTGATTGTACGCCATACCTTATTTAAATATTCCTATTGAATAATAATGCAACAAATGGACAGATTGTAGGGCGATTAGGAAAACAACATAATTGCAAATGACTGAGGGACTAGGAGCAATTTGCCATGTGCCATATGATGAAAAAATAAAATTGAAGATATGTAGATATTTATAATTGTTCAGAATAAAATTGAGCAGAATAGGCAAAACTGTCAAGAAAATAGTAAAGGGAATGGCAGCCAGACATAAAAAAATATCCTTATTATTATTATTTTCATGCTGCATTGAAGGACTCTTGCGTTTAGAAGCAGCTGTCTTCAAGAGTTGTGATACACCCCTTCTGAGTCAAAGCTAGAACTCCCCAATCAGGACCCAAACTCACTCCTGTTTTGTTCACTGTTTGGTTCATCCTATAATGTTCACAATCTAGTCAGTGTGAATTTAGGTGGGTAAACACCTACCATATGGTTAGTATCCAGTGTGAGCCAAGTAAATATTGGGCATCGTTACTGTTGGCTTTTTGGTTTAAGGAATGGTACTACTTCTAAGAACATACATGGCAGGAAAAGTTTCCTTTGGCTTGTGCTTGTTGGGGGGCTTTGAATAAAACCACTGTCCACTGTGTATGCTAGCACCTAGAGATGGTCAATGAGATCCAGAAAATTCAACTTTTATGGAAATGAAATTAAAAATTTTATGCAAAGTACACCGACTTTGTAGACAAGTTGTGGTAAACACGGATGGCATCCCTACTCTCCAATAAATCAGGAGCCATATGACGTCGGACAAGTAAAATATAGATCTTGTCTTGGGGAGCAGCGAATTTCAACTTCAAACAAGTTTTATTCTTCTCTTTCAACTTTGCTCTTGACCCCCTGAGACCCTCTTGTTTAGAAGGGGCTTAGAAGCTAAGAGTAGTCAGAGATATGATCATTAATGCATGCTCCCTCGCCTTAATAAAACAGGGAGGAGAAATGGAACTTCACCCTTAAGAAATAAAAAAAAGACAGACAAGTAAGAAAACCTAATCCATTTGATGAAATTAGCAGGCAGAGTGTGCGGAGGTTTGAAATGATAGACGAGGCTGAAAGAGCTACACAGGCTTCCATCCAGGGGATAATTACTCCAAGCTCTCCGGCTAAAATCTGTCTTGGAGCAAGCAGAAGGCTCTGATGACTCAGTGTAATGGGCAGGCTTATGAAACACATACTAAAAGCTATTAACATTAAAATTGTTCTTGGGTGGGGAATTCTGAAACTGGCCTGCTGACCCTATGTGGCTGTTCTAATAAAGTTCATTATTATGTAGATAATATATATAAAACCATGTGCCTTGGTATATGTATATTTCTGCAAAACCGGTGTACCTGCACCTGACTTTCCCACCAATTGCCGCATTAAAAGAGGAACTTTTATAGACCTACATGTCAATGTGATTAGCTTAAAGAGACCCTGTACTCCAGGTATAGGATATATGTAAGTGGGTCAAGATGCCTGCTATGGCTTTTATATGCCAGAAAAGCCTCTTCTAATTTGGTTTAACTTTGTAACTGAGGTCTAAGTACCTGACTTCATATGAGGGGGTTTGATTATGGTTCCACTGGTGTTGTGTCTGATGAATTGTCCAACTGACCATCACCATATTGTACTGTGAGCTGTGGGTATAGTCATTATAGAAGGGGTTCCCTAAGACCTGAAAGTTATTTTAAGGGTTCCCCCATGCTAAAAAGGATGGGAAAGACTGGTCAAGGCACTTGGAATGGGGTCTGTAAAGCAAAGATAGCACCATGAAAAATGTGATCATCTAGACCAGGGGGGGTCAAACTCAAATACACAGTGGGCCAAAATTAAAAACTTAACTTGAAACTGAAAAGGCATATTGTTATGAGTGGCTGGAAGTCCCTCTTCACTGAAATAGCACCACTACTACAAATCCCTGCGTCTATAAAACAGTCCAATGCGGGGCCACGCATAGGCAGAGAGGCCACTGGTCTATAGAGGCACGTGATGCTGGGAATTGTAGTAGCAGCGCTATTTCAATGCAGCGGCGGGCCAGCTGCAATTCAAATTTAGGATTCCTTTAGGGGCCAAAAAAAAGAATTTTGCAGGCCACATTTGACCCGCGGGCCAGAGTTTGACACACCTGATCTTGACACTTGAAGTTATTGATAATTCTAGATTTCTAAAAGTACCAATGCCAGTTAGGGTTTAGAGATTGTTCTGCATGTGTACATTGCCCAATGCAAGTGTGCCATAATAATTTATTCGTTCCTGTTCCTTTAATAAGTTATTGCAGCCTCTGCAAACAAATATCATGGAAATGCCATGTGTTACATGTTTAATAGCCCGAAAAAGTCTTTCTATTTAACTTATTTTAGTCATACATACAAAAAAAATTGCATATTTGTACACCTTAAACACAAATATAGTCTCCCTTTGTGGACCTATAAGTGAATATTGTTAAATTATATGGAACACAGTGAACAAAAAAATATTTGTGCCTAGGCAGCACCCTTAAAATCTACTGTTTTGTTTGAAATACAATAAGAAAAATGCATAGAATATGCAGTGTGAGATCATCCAAGACATTGCTGCCTCTGACTTACCAGATTTGGAGTTTTGTTGATGGAACCAGTAGGGGGTGCTGAAGGTATCTCAATGATGGTGTGAGCCCTAAGTAGGGCCAATGTGCAGAGTCTAAGCAACAGGGTGGTTTTCTCTAGAGCCTCTAGTGGAGAGGATGTTGCACTGCAGACTGTTGCCAAGTTGCAGCCCTGGCAGACAAGCAAAGTTAGGAACAAAGTCAGGGGTCAAGTACCAGGAATCCAGAGAACACTGAAACATCACAAGGAAACAGACAGAGAAACAACAGACTAGGAGACAAGGGGTTAACATTGGATCTCGACTGGGAAAGCACTCAATAAACCAACAAGTCTATAGGAAATGCTCAGCAAAGCTAGGGGGCTTAGCATTAGTGGAGACATGTTGCACAAATGCTGTGTGCTGTGTCTTAGTTAGTAGCCAGAGAGGCTATATGCTGATAAAACTTTGTAGAGTGGGCTCACCCAGGATCAGAACTGCCCGCATGCGCAAGGAAGAGGTGTCAGCGCTTTAGCAAGGAGGAGGTGTGACAAGTAACTACTATGCCACTCTATGTTCTCCTTGCTGGAGAGAAAGCTGTACCTGAGTACCAGCTTCTGCATGACCTATTTGGTGAATCTGTGCTCCCCTCACCAATTCACCTTTTTTATTATTAATGCTAGTCATCAGATCACCAGTGATTAGGGGGAAGCAGCTATGACATATGGAAGCAAATCCCTGCTCTTCTATCCCTAGATGGCTGTCTGCACAAAAAGAGAGCAAAGCATCAAAAGTAAGTAATAGGGAAGGATCAGCTGCATTGAGAACACAGGGAATTCTGGTGATTAGTCCTTTGTCCTCTCTTTCTTTCTTTGGAAACAGATTCTGTGTAAGACTACGTACACACGTGCAATAATTGTCTTTAGAAAACGAAGATTAATGACCGATCATCCATTATTCACCATTATTTTGAATGAACGTATTGTGCATGATTCTGTACATGTTATAACGATACAATCGTTCAAATATAATCCACCAATACTGTACACACACTAGATATAATCGTTTGAAAGATGCAGAAATTGACGTGCAGCGGAGAAAGTGGCATCATTGGCCAGTGGTTGTGCACTTTTTTGTCAACAATTATCGGACGATCAGTTGTTAGTCGGACGATCAGTGTGTACATAGTCTAACAGTATTGGGGTATCGTCATGGCTTTTTTGCCAGATGAACATCATTTTGCCCATCTCAAATTTTTTTCTCAAAATTATCTCTATTTGTGCACAGTTTAAAGCAAAGTTCTTCCAGCAATATATAATAATAATAATATTAATAATAATAATAAATAATAAAATAGCCTCAAACAAAATGCTTGTTCCTGTTTAAAGCAAAAGAAAGAACATGAATGGTTACTGCTGCAAAGTTTTGTAAAATAATCATTTCAGACAGATCTAAAAAACAGTTTTTTCTTAAAGCTTTCTAACTAGACCAACACAGGGAGAAAATATTTGCTTTTGTGCTTCGATGGTAAACCCAACCTGAAAAAAAAGAATGTTTGAAAGGCACCTCTGCTTGGATCCATTGCTTTGGTTCATTTCATTGAAATGGCTAATACTTTAATGTCTCATTCCATATCTGCAAGTGATTGGCCCGCTCTATAATGGAACTGATATGGCGCACTCTTAAAACACCATAAACCGGATAGGTAACTTCCCGTGCTAGGCAATAAACACAGCAGATTTAAGACGTGCTATTCCCCAACATCGATGTATCAATTTGCAACTGAAGACATCAAGAGATGTTCTTCATGCCCAGGTGCTTCTTGTTGCAAATAGTTTTGGACACATCTAAGTCAATATGCAAACAGGATTCGGGTCCTTAAACATTTTTTTAGAAAATGAAAAGTTGACCTTGAAATGCACTTTGGTGTTACTCAGCAGTAACCAATATGTCATTTTTCATGATAATAATTTGCTTTAATTAGCAGACAATTAGAGCAAATAATAAAAATGAAATGACACCTTGAAATTAACGAAGCATCGTTTTTTTCACATTTTTATTGTCCTTTCTGGTATGGCCGGGCCTGGCTTGTATGTATAAGGGGTCTGTTTTAAACTTATATCTAAAAATTTTCAATCAAGGTAATGGAAACGAGTCAAAGACAAGGGTAAAACTTGTTTTATCAAATGAGATTTAAAAATAGAAAAGGTGGTGACATATTTTATAGAAGAGAAGAAAGTCACACGCGGGGTAAGATAAAAATGGTGGGGGGCATTGATGGCAACAAAATCAGCAATGGATTATGGAGAGTGAGGGGAGAGACATTAAGGAGTGGCTGAACCATGCAAGGTATAAGCAAGGACATTTTGGAGAAAGTAAAAATTGAATGCCAACTCTGGGCAGCTGAAAAAAATTGTCCCATGCCCATGAATATTGTCCTCCTGTTCTCTGCAAGGGTTAAATGCTTATTTAGAGGCGGATGTATAAGCTGTAATGGTTCCTTTTTCTGCACTCCTGCAGGTTTTCTCCCAGTTTTTTGACCAGTCCCCCAAAGTTGCTGCTTTCCATTGGCCACAGGTATCCAAATACCACCACGTTCAATGCAGGCCAGAAAGTTCTTCATTATACTTTAACCTCCCTGGCAGTACAGTTAATGAGGATTTTTCAATGTAAAAGCGGTACATTCATTTTAAATTTCCCGCAGGGTCCCACTTACCTGCGTAACGGTCCTGCCCCCGAGCATAAGACTTGCGAGCAGATGCTCAGCTGGCCTCTGCTTCCTCTGGCCTCACATTCCCAACATTCACACGCTGGGCACGCAGATGCCAGCCAGGCATCGCAAGGTTACGAAGATGCCCGGCCAGCATCGCCAGGGGACGAAGATATCAGGTTGAGCATGCCACGGACATTGCTGGAGGACGCCACTGGAACAAGGTAGGACTTTTAATCTCCCTGGAAATTCCACCCTGAGTGTGGCTCGGGGTTACAGCTTTTGGTATGGCGAATCCACCACGAGACACACTCGGGAATACCCCCAGGGAGGTTAAGATGGGAAGTACCCATACATATCCTAGAAGCCTAGGAAAAGTTTTGGCTGTTTTATGAGTTCTTATGCTGTTCTCTTTAGAAAAAATCAACTGCCTAACCATTGCAGTTCCTGGGATTGGTGGGGCGATGGGGAGGGTATTTTTAAAGCTGAGAGTTAAGCTTTAAAAATACCAATTAGATGGGAGAATTGGAACCTAGTGAACTTAAGTGATCTAGCAAACCTGCAATAGATTTGTTCAAGGAATGAAAACATTTGCCAACTAATAGAAAACTATTTTATGAAATCCATTTTAGGTTTGTTAGATGACCCAGGTTCTCCCATGATAGTCTATCTTCTCCTGTTTTGGAGAGCTTTATTAAATCAGGTCCAATGTGTTTGCATAAATTGTGTTTGCCAGGATGGGTTTGTGTAATGGCTGTGTACATATGTGCAATTTTTGTCACTGGAAACAATCTTTCACGTAATAGATAAACAAGCACACACAGCTTGTATAGCCCCCCATTGTTCCCCATCAGTTGTTCATGGATACCTCCTGATATCCATGAATGAAGTTGATGATTCTCCACAAACACGATCCTTCATATCAGGTGAGAATACTCTGACTTGTGTACATAGCCACCATTTAGGTATACATACCTTCAAAAAATATTTGCTGAATGTCAGATTCTCTGCTTTATAAATGGACCCCATGTTGCTTGGCTCTGAAGACCATGAGTCAGACCTAAAGTTACCATTAAGATTTGTTTTAAGAGCAATCTCAACCCAAACATCTGAACCAACACATCTGAACAGGATTCTGTAAAACTGTAAGGTTCCTCCAGAGGTTGCTAGGGGTTCCTTGAGCAATTTGTGCCCCTCAGGTCATTATTGATCTTTTTGGCTATTTGTAATGGTGAGCATTCTTCCCAATGGCCAGCTATGTAATAAGCATTCTTCCCAATGCCCATCACAATAATGTACTGTGAGCCGTGAATATAGTAATTATAGAAGGAGATCCTTGAGGAACTTAAAGTTTGTTTCTCTCATGTTTAAAAAGACAAGCAGCACCATGTTAGACCCTTCAAACCAGCATGAATATGACGTTGAGAACGCCTTCCAATTATGATATAATATTAAACAAAAAATGGCGCTAACATACTGTTCTAGTTTGCCGACGGTATCGATACTGAAGTCATAGAGACTTATAATTCTTTCAGGCAATGCTTTTAATTGTCTAGCCTAAATAGTATCAAACAATGAACCCGCGTGTCTTATTTTAGGGTCCATCTAGCCTTCTTGAGAAGATATAATGGACCTCATTCTCATTTACTCCAAGTCTGTGCAGTTCCTAAAACATCTAAATGGCCATTAATTTAATCAGGTAATTTAACTCTCGTGGTGGAAAATGCCACTAGCAAGTTGTCACGGAATACGATTATAGGTGTGACATTTCTCTCACGCGACGGCGGGCATACTTTGATACATCATTTTCTTTTTGAAGGTTAAGCTCAGATAACCTGCCTTTGGCATTTAATTAGCTCCATATTAAACACTCTTTTAATAATAAAATGATTAAAAATTTTATTGCTTCTTAAATGAGGCCCTTTTAGGTAGATTTAATGAGTTGGTTACTGAGAGCACTTCTCTTTTTCTTTTTTTTTTTCTTTTCCTCCACAGCCTGGCATGTAATGATAATCGGCAGTATGCGGTGCAAAATCTCTGTTTTATTCAAATGACGACTATAACCATTTTCTATAAAAATTCTCCTGTGTTTTTAGGCTTAACTGTTAAAGGGAGAAGATACTTTTATTTTTTGCAGATGGGCACTTTGTCATGAACTTTTACATGAGAAGTTTTAAAGGATGACTTCACTTGTTAATGATTTAATTGATGTCCGGTGAGATTTCATGTTATGTCCTGGTGATCATAAAGGAAGCATAGGGAGATTTTCCAAATAACATGTTTCTCCACCAGGGTTCCTGCAGGGGTTACGGGGGTTCCTTGGGCAATAAACAATTTGTACCTCTCAGTTTAAGTCACACAATGATCTTTTTGGCTATCTGTAACGGTGACATTTTTACCGGGCCAACTAAGGCAACCAGAGTGTGCAACTGATACGGGAGCCAATTCTACCTTTGCTGTTCCACCTGTGTTCTGCACAAACTGATAGCTCAGTCCTGCAGCAGACATTGCAGCTCTCCCTGTGTGACCAGAGGTAATCTACAATGCTATCATCGTGACAGCCACCCATTATGTAAAGTGAACACATTCCTCCTGTGCAATCTGCAAGAGAAAGCACAAGCACTGCGCTGCATTTGTTTAGGAATCAAAGCTTCTTTTGTAGCTTACATTCATAAATACCTTTTATGTGCAAATTTAAAATAAATGGCAAATGTTGAGCCCCTATTTGATTCACTAACCCTGTTTAATGTCCGTTACCGGTCTTATTGCTTGGTCTAGTTAGGTTGAAGTTTTGCTTTAAAATTGTTCTAAACTAAAATGTAAAATGGAAGCATTGCAATGTATTTTTAGTAATACAGGTACTCCCCGGATTAAAGACATTCAACATACGGCAACTCCTAGATACAAACGGGGCTTCCCTGCTTACTCGTTGGCAGGATGGAGGCTTGATTGGGGGAGGGGCGGTTCGCATGACTTGCAGAACAAATCTTTTGCTGAACACAGGTGAGGTTCTGGGTGATCTAAGGACTCTGGTGATCTTAAGCACTTCTGCAACCTCTTGTAACTCTTTAATGACCAAGACAAACTCTGCAGTTGTTTCTTTTTGCATATCAAAGCACAGCTTGCTCCAGAAGTTAATGAATGTCTAGGCTCCATTAAGATTTTTTTTTTTTTGTGTTTGCTTTGTTTGTGAATAAAGCGTACCTAAACTCAGAATTATAACTTTACATAAAAGGGTAGATAACCCTTTCATGTAGGGTAAAAATTCAGTTTTTTTTTGTGTGCAACACCCTTTTTAAAAAAAAATAGGTATGCAGCACCACCCCCTAATTCTGAATGGGAACGCAAAGCCTCCCGGGATACCTACGTCAGGCATCCTGGGAGGCTCTTGGGCGCCCCTACGGATGTCCGCGCAAAAGGAGCCTTTTTGCTCAGAGGAAAATTTGCCGATCTCACACATGCGCAGTGAGATCGGCAAATTTTTTTTTCATCCTACATCACCCGATCTCAGGCCTGGGTCGGTGACGTAGGATGAAGAACCCAAGAGAGTAGACGAAGATGGCGGCACCTGGAGCGCCGGCTCCGGGATGGTTGTTGGGACGACACAGGACCAAATGCTAGACACCCCTAGAGTGATCGGTCTGCCCTGCGGGATTGAAGGTAAGTGTGTTTTTGTTTTGTGTTTTTTTGAGGATTTTATACAGTAACTGACACCACACTGCCTAATTATATGTTGAGACAAACTTCTGTCCTAATTGAATTTATTAAAATGATGTACTGTACCTGTTCTGACTTACATACAAATTGAACTTAAGAACAGACCCTATCTTGTTTGTAACCCAGGGACTACCTGTATAGCATCAAGTTTACACTATGGACTCTATTTATAAAAACAGGGAATTAACCATTCCCTCGTGGGAATCAATGTGTGCCTCTAAAACACATGAACCTAGAAGAGTCCCACAAGGGAATGTTTAAGGGAATGTCTGATTCCCTGTTTTATAAATAGAGCCCGTACAGTTTTTTTAATCAATATTTTTGTTAAATCAGTTGTTTACCATTTCTTACCTAAAGATTTAGCTAGTAAATATCAAATATTCATCCATCCCCACCCCGCCTTGACAGCTATAAATTCATCTCAACTCAACATTCATGTTCATATATACAGTATCTTTCTCCCCCTCACAGCCATATATACAATGTAACCCTATTCCCCTAACATCTTAGGAATGGATAGATGGATGTGCAACATGAGCGGCTGCACATGGGCACCATGCCCTATCCAACCACAAGGGACAGTTTGGCAGAGGTACCATAGGTCAGTTCTACACAGGGACCCACTGGTAACTGCTTACATTACCAGTACGCCTCTCACTCCCTCCCCTCATAACACAATGTAATGCACGGCAGTGTGTTGTATTACCATGAGGTGGATTCCCTTGTTGGGTAAACCATTGTGCTTTTCATGCATGGTGGTAATATTGGTGTTACTGCACTGAATACATGAGAAAGCGGTACAATTGGTAGGTCATATCAGATACAGCTATCCATTCATTTATTCTAGAAAATGACTCCACAGAGTCTTTGTTTCACAGCACACTCATAAACTAAGAAAAATAAACTAGGAATTTTTGCAGGTAAAAAAACAGCAACTAAAAAAAATATTCATTTTTTTATACCACACACTATAGGCCTGATTTATTAAAGCTCTACAAGATAGGAAAGGATAGACTATCATGGGAGAACCTGGGTTATCCAGCAAACCTGGAATAGATCTGCTCCAGGACATAAAACATTTGCCAAATTTTAGCAAATGATCTTAAGGTTGGCGACTGCTGCTTTATAGCACTATTCTCAGCCATGGCTCTGTGAATCCCTAGGGTTCCCCCAGCTGTTGCTTCCATGAACTGTGGCTAATTGACCTAATTTTCTATGTTAGGGGGCTAATGTCATGTGGAAGGACAGACTCCATGACACTCATTTTTGCTTTCTATAGGGGAGGCAGTCTTGCACCAACTCTAAGAGTTGTGTTCTTTCCACTGGTCACCAATATATGAGGCTTTTTTGACCACAAACCCCCAATAAATTGATTTTAGCAGGGTTTTTCCCAAAACCTGAACGTAACTTTAGGGGTTGCTCAGGGGTACAAAGAGGCTGCTCTACAGTATTTCCCTGCATTAAAGGGATCTACGGAAGTGAAAAGAGAAGTGGAGGAGCTTAAATAGAAATATTGAAGCTACCATTACTGACCTGCCCAAGGTCCTAGGGATGCCATCTTTATAATGGTTGAGCAAATATTTAGAAAATTCATACCTACCTACCTCTTAAAATTTTCAGGTGACATAGTGATGGCATGACCAGATCCTTGGTCATTAGTGAAGACCGAAGCTGCCAGTTGCCCCAAAAGTTGGGTGTCTTGTTAATATATATCAATAACCAGGTGCTGTGCTTGTTGATAGCAATATACAGATTGAAAGCAGGAAGGGGTAAATGAAAAACACCTCTACCATTTATTTTTTGTGTCCCGGGGGAGTCCTCTGATTCTGGGTGCAGCAATGAGCGTTTAAAGGGAAGGTCAGTGACCTTCAGTTGACTTTGCAGAACAAATCCACCAATCTCCCATCATTGAAAGCCAACACTGTTAAAAATGCAGCAAAGATATGTGAGGTCATGGAAAAAGTTTACCCACAAATTCACTTTTCTTGAGGTCCATTTTAGTTGTGATCACAAATCTCTCCCAAAATTTTGCACTGGCCCCATACAACTTACACCAAGCCTTGGAAACACACAACCTCCATGCCAATATCCACCATTGTTAGACATCAACTGCTTAAAGTCCAGAGTGCTGAAAGTCCAAAGCCTAGCCAAGGGTGATTTGGAGGCTATTTTCTGATTGGCTGGCGGGAGGAGCGATACTGATTAAATCTGGAAGAGCAGGCGCCCGCAGATTTAGAACTGCAGGCGAGGAAGAGGTAAGTGTGACAGGGATTACAGGAAGGATTTGTAGGAAGGGGGGCCACAGGGCAGAATGTTATTCCACCACCCTCCCATCACTGAAAGCCATCACACCACCAAAGATATGTAAGGTCATGGGATAATTCCACCCATAAATTCACATTTTTGATTTCTATTTGGTAATTTGGTGGTAATTTATCACATTTCTCACAATTTTAACCTAAAGTATGCTGGGCCCTGAAAACACCTCCTGACCCATAGCTGCCTTTGTTAGACTGCTGAAAGTCTCCAGTGCTTCCTACTACTCCTCCATGACACCCGAGGGAAACAAATGTGATAATATTGATGATAAATGTGATGGAATGACCTTGCATGTATTATCTGTAGTTATCATGATTCCTCAGATTCTGGGTGCAACAATTAGTGTTAAAGGGAAGGTCATCTGAAGGCGGCCATAGTGGAGAATAGTGATGAGCGAATTTCTCGAATATTCAATTCAGCCGGTTCGCCGAATTTTCCGAAAAGATTTTCTTAGATCCAAATTTATTTGCAGTAAATCGCGTTAAAAATGGCAATTTCCGGCTATTTCAGCGATTTCGCAGTTGCCGTGCAGTACTTCTACTGTGTATTCTTAGATAGAGTTTCCCTATTCATCCCCTGTAGTGCCCAAAGATCGTAGTAGAATCCCTAATGTCCTCACACATGCAGCCGCCATTTCAGGAAAAATTGAGATTCGTTACCACGAATCGGGAG
>NC_092861.1:144681014-144742604 GCF_032062135.1 Pyxicephalus adspersus
TTATGAATAACAGCGGGGAAGCCGAAGTCCCGAATAAGTAAATGAGCAATGAACATGATGACATAGCTGCAGGGCACGCTGGTAACATGTGTCACACCTAATATTATGCAGACAAAGAATTATTCAAAAATTTCAGGCATTTAATAACACATTATAAAGCTGATTGACCCAAGGCATATGGATTGAGTCCCCATGGTTCAAGGTAATGGGAGCCCTAAGGGGGAACAAATTAAGGTATTCATTGGTCATTTGGTTTCAGAGGGGTCTATCCAAGCAGATATTTTAGTATTGGATAAAAGGGATGCTCTTTACATACAGACTAATGCTACATACACACGTACAAGAATTATCGTTGGAAACGAACGACTAAAGACCGGCTGTCCAATAATTGTGATCAAAAAAACAACGACTGGCCAACGATGCTGATGAACGAGGAATGTCGCTGGAAACGAACGACCGTCCTGGCAGATCTGATTGGCCGATAATCATTCGCTATCTATTTTGTGTACGGTCGTTCAGTGATCGTAGATGGTTCTGTAGTACATTTTCTCCTTTACATGTCACTTCCTGCATCATTCAAAGGATCGTATCTAGTCTATGTACATTATTGGTGGATTATATTTAAACAATCGTATCATTATAGCATGTACTGTGCACTATACGATCGTTCAAAATAATTGTGAATAATCATTGATCGGAGAATATCCGTTCATTTTCCAACGATAACTTTTGCACGTGTGTACGTAGCCTTAGGATCTTTATTCCCTGCCCCAGGGAGCTGCTGGAGGGTGCAGACAAAATTTCCATTCAGGGTGGGAATTATTGATGAGAAACCCTAATTTCCAGATCTGCTCGACTCCTCATTTCAGAAAAGATCCAGATCTGTCGCCTGAAGATTGCAGATAACCAGTCCTAAATTATATTATCAGCCTGCCCAGTCATATAAACTACACAACACCCCCCTACCCAAGGTGACAACAGTACAGCGGGCAGACATGTGTAAGGTTCAGCCTGGGTGGCAACAATGGCTCCCTCTAGACGGAGAAGAGAGTCAAGAAAAGTAGAAGATATATTAAAAGCAAGATTCTGAAAATAAAGGAAAAAAAAAGAATGCAACTGCTAGATAAATTATTAATACATTGCAAATTTATTTTTGTTTCCAAGCTTAGATATGCTCATAAACCTTAGCTTTGATTGATTTTTTTATTCCTCCACCCCATATGGTGTACAAAAATATATAAATTTTAGCACTGATAAGCCTTTCCACCCTCTAGTACTGGCTTTGTGTATTCTGCTGAAGCACCTTTTCGGGGTTGATTGACACAGAATATCATATAAATGCTTCTTATAAGCCATGGCTGTCATTGCCCCTCCTCTTGAAAGTGCAATTTCCCACCATTCTTGGCACTCATATTATATCGGCCATCCTCAACCAAGGTCGGGTGGAATCCCCATGGTTCTTTAAGAAATTGCCAGGAGTTCCTTGAACCCTTCATTGCTCATGGGATGGCACCAACAAAGTGTCAAGGCCAACACCATTTGGTGAGCCAGCTGCATGAACCCAACGACCTTTACAGATGTTTGTGAAGTAATATCCATCAATATATGGGGAACATTTTTCTAACTAGCAAGAAATGCAAACAGTTTGTTCCCATTGATTATTTCAGGGGTTCTTCAACACCTGAAAACTATTCTAAGGGTTCCTTTAAAAAAAAAGTGGCTGCATTAAAGGAACATAATGCTCAGTGCTGCAGTTAGGATCGCCCACTGTTGGTGCCGGACATAAAGAATAAGAACCTTGAATTGGGCCATCAGTTCAGTTCTAAGGAAGTGATATTGAATTTCTGTCAGGAACAGCTGCATTTTCTATACTTGCTGAAAATGTTTAGAGCTTGAAAAAAAAACTAATGCAACCACAACATCTAAGGACTGGTAAGCTGCAATACATTATAATTTCACAGGTAAAGACTACTATGTACTGCCAAGTGTTGCCTTGGGGCAGATGCCAATCCGATTTTGGCCCATGTGCTTTAATGGATACCCAGTTTAGGATGATGTCCATTCCTCACATTGCATACACAAAAAGGAAATTTGGTGATCATAGGTTATGGAGTGGAGGGTGGGGCGCACAGTCGCACCAGCATGTACCACCTATTACCTGCAGATATAATAGGAATGGCTAAATAACATTTTAGGGTTTTTTGAATATGAAAATATATTCTTAAGCTTAGGATAGATGTTTAGGTAAAAGTTGAATGCTTACTTCCCAGAAAAGGGAACAAGATAAGCAAAGGTCTGCTTTATCTTTAGCAGATTCATTCTAGCGTTGCTGGATCACCCAGGTTCTTCTATGATAGTGTACCTTCTCCATTCTTGGAGAGCTTTAATAAATCAAACCCATTGAGTTCAACCAATAGGGTAATAAAAAACATATACTAGAAAACCTGCATATTCCAGATACAAACCATTTCATGGTTGATCCGGAGGAAGGCAAAAAAAAAACTTTATTAGCACAGACCTAACATTTTTAGGATTATATAATTATTATTATATTCCTTTTTATGTAATGGAAAAAATGTGTGTTCTTGAAATTTTTTAATAATTTTTAAAACTTTTTGGAGGAGTTCCCTTTCTGTCTTTACTGCTGCAGAAGTAAACACTGTAGGAGAAAATTGCATCCTCCTGAAATACCTTACGCCACATATCCCAGGAGGCTGTGGGCTGCTCCTTCTGCTCATGCATAGCATTGCTCATGCTCATCAGGGGCTTCCCTCTAATGTAAAAACAGCAGTGAAATCGGCACTTGTTTCTTTGACATTTGGAGGACGATACATCATCTGATCCCGCACATACGCACCATTTTTTTGGCATTCGAAGGAAGACATCTGCACGCGCATGCGCAGCGCATGATTGGGTTGCATGATGAAGAACCTGGAAGAAGAAGATGGATAGAACGCCAAGCCCCAGAAAGAAGGAAGCTGAGGCAGTGGGTTCGGTTTGTTTGAGATGCGTTTCGCTAGTAAAGGTAAGTGATGATTTTTTTCTTTTTCTTAATTATTAATAATAAACAGGATTTATATAGCACCAACATATTACGAAGCGCTGTACATTAAATAGGGGTTGCAAATGACAGACAGATACAGTGACACAGGAGGAGAGGACCCCGCCCCGAAGAGCTTAGAGATAGGGGAAGTATTTCACAATAAGAGGGGGGATATGGAATGGGGGTAAGTAGTGAGGGTTTAAGAGTCAGAAGAAGACTGGTAAGATGGGTTTTGAGTGAATGTTCTCCATGTATTTTGATGAGCTGTGTGACTGGAGTCTCCCTTTAAGCACCGCATAGAACATCATCTTTTCCGGTTGACCATTATGTGTCTGAATCGCCAAGTTTCAAGTTTAATCACGCCGGCCCTAAATCAAATCTCCCATTTAAAACAACAAATGAAATTGTCTCCCCGCTTCGCTCGGCGCTGACAAATTAGTAAATGTGAGACTAAATTATGCATATCTTCCCGAGCGGTAATGATATACTGTACACAGCACCGATAATTTACTGACGCCGAGTCCATCCATTTAATTATGCCGCTAAACTGGATAAGCCAATTGGTCATCGTGAGAGATTCCGGGCAAGCTAATCACAGATATAGAGAACGCGTCCCTTATTGTCCCCAGCGGCTAAGTGCTAAAATGCTACTTACTGCTCGGAAGGTTAATGACCTGCTTATGTAAATTGTCCAATTTAACATTCAGCCAGCGCCTATTATAAATCCCGGCACTGGGGATTTCATTAAACGTATGTTCCAACGAGTTGACCTGAAAGGTTAACAAGCACAAGTTATGCAGGGCGATTATTGAACGGGCCGCCTTATGGAGAGGCAGAAGCTTCTGACCGTTTAATAGCGCACTAAGCGTGACAATCAGTTGTTGGGAAGACGGCCAATTACTTCTGAGGCTTGCCAGGTGACGAATACATCTTCTCAAAGGTAAATGTCACCATAGGTTCAAATCACAAATTGTAGGAATTGGGAATGGAGAATACAATTTTGGTAAAATTAGTTTTGACAAAATTTTGGTAAAATTTTTGCTTAGGTAAAATGTGCTTTAAAATTATTTATATATTTTTATCTGTTTTAGAACACTGGTTGCCAACCTTTTCGGACCCACGTACCACTAAATATTCCGGCTCTGGACCGCGCTGGGCGGGGAGCCGTGTGGCACTCTAAGGTGACGTCATGATGCCAGAACCCGCCCACTTCAGAGAAACTCCAAGAGTGTCCAAAAAAACAACCCCTGCGATCCGTACAGGGGACATGGTCCATGGTTCTGGCTTGGGCTCCCTCCCCGAGCTGCGGACTACTAAATTTTCTGGCGGACCACAGGTTGGCGACCGCTGTTCTGGAGGAACCCTAAGGTTCAGAACTATGGTTGAGAATAGCGGCTCCATAGTTTTCCTCCATTGCTCATTAATTGTCCCATAATTGTCGCTGAAAAAAATTAGAGGTTACGAAGATTATTTGCATCCCAAATTTTTGTTCTATATTTATAAAACATTAGACATTTCTTTAGGCTTTTGATTCAACAGAATATTAGAAATTGCAACGCACATCGAAATGCTATAGACAAAAGTGATGGGATCCTTAACCTAATATTTTGGTGGCAATCACCACTAAGAAGCGTTTCCTAAACGTCTCAATGAGACTTCTTTAGCCATTGAGAGGTGGTTTGGCTCACTTGTCCTGAGCAAGCTCCAGCTATATCAAGTGTGAAGGATGCATTCTACAAGCTTCAGTTCTTTCCATAGATAGTCAATAGGATGTAAATCAGGACTTGTATTAGGCTACTTCCGAATAGTCCAATGGTTTGTTCTTAGCCTTTCTTTGAGGCTTTTAAGATAGTTTTATTAGCCTATTGGAGGATTTGTGATAAAGCTGTGTTCACAACTGACTGACACAAATCAGCCCCTGGTGCAGCTGCTCCCTGTGTGACTTGCAAAGGCACAATGTACAGACTGATCACTGGAGGAGACTGAGGAAATACTTCCATATGCTTGCAACAAACTTATGGTATCATAATAAATATTTAAATATGCATGACACAGACACTTTCTATTGGCTGTCCTGCAGCAGGGTTTTTTTAGGACACAGATGAAGGGGCAAAACCATTGACATCAGCACAAGGAAAAAAGTAGGGGACCGACCACTGGGGATGCAGACCCCCTGCACCTAGAAATGGTCATTTCAATGGACCTGGAATGTAGATTCATGTAAAAAATGAAAAAAAAATAAAAATAAAATAAAGGGGGTTAGGTTTTTTAAATTCTAATTTTCTAATGCAACAACTCAACATTAATGCATCCTATTTCAAGCCGAGACATTTTTAAATTCAGAAACCTTTGCACACATCAGTTGGAAAAACTGCAAACCCCTCCTATCGTGTGTTACTTCCCCCACCTACTAGATTGTAAGCTCTTCGGGGCAGGGTCCTCTCCTCCTCCTGTGTCACTGTCTGTATCTGTCTGTCTTTGCAACCCCTATTGGCACTATATAAATCATGTTTATTATTATTATTATTTTTATTATTAATAATAATAATAATAATAATAATAATAATATTAATTAATGTACAGCGCTGTGTAATATGTTGGCACTATATCCTGTTTATTACTACTACTACTACTACTACTAATATTAATAATAATAATAATAATAATAATAATAATAATAATAAAAAAACCAACAAATCACAAATGCTGCTCACTAAATACTGTAACTTCAGCCTCTCAACCACCAGATGGCGCTGTTATATAGAAAGGGAAAGATTCCCTCGTGAAAGATGGCCGCGCGACAGACAGCAGGCGATCATGTGACAGGATGTGTATCAGCGCTGAACTCCGCCCCTCCCGGAATACCAAAGGAGAAGCACGTGTGTGACCAGGGTAACGATGGATGTGTCGGTGGAGGGCGCTGCAGGTATGGTGGCCCCAGGGTCAGACTGTGTGTGTAGGGGGGCTTATTGGGTGACCCCTGAGTCAGTTTGGAACGGAAGGTTCTGGGTTGGGGTGACTTTAAGCGGACCTGTTAGTGACAACATGTACTAGCATATATAATGCGGTGTCACTGCTCTCCATGTGAGTCCAGCACAGCTCATAACTGCTCGTTCAGATTTGTATAATCTTCTAGTGTGTTATCATCCCCTATATTGAGGTGATTACCTGATACAGTGTCCAAGAAGATTAAAGAGGACCTGTCACTCCAATGCAGGTCAAAGCACAGAAATATCTGAGTATATGATATATATTGAATGTATCACAGCAAGGAAGAGTTAAACTCCTAAATCTGAATATTATTTTGCTTTTTGTGCGACTTTAGGGAGATTTCACCATCACTTCCTGTCCAAAATCCACAGCAGGAAATGGAGAAATCTCCTCATATTCTTCATCTCAGGGAGGCGACCCCATTGCAGGATTTCCCCTCATCTATTGCTCGGGTGACAACCCAAAATGTTAGGTATGCAGCCTTTCTGGCAGCCAGGACAAAGGAGGCAAATATCCCCATTGGGTCATATGTTATTATTATTATTATTATTATTACACAGTATTTATATAGTGCTGACATATTATGCAGTGTTGTACAAAGTCCATAGTCATGTCACTAGCTGTCCCTCAAGGGGGTCACAATCCAATGTCCCTACCATATGTCATTAATACAGTCTAAGGTCAATTTTGTGGGGAAGCCAATTAACATAACTGCATGTTTTTGGTGATGTGGGAGGAAACCGCAGTACCCGGAGGAAAGCAACACAAACACAGGGATGTCCTGCAAACTCCATGCAGATAGTGTCCTGGCTGGGATTCAATCCTGGGACCTAGCGCTGCAAAGGCCAGAGTGCTAACCACTGAGCAACCGTGTTTTCCAATTACGTAGGAATGCTCTTTAAATATTTACTATGTTTTCATTTGCGGGAATCATTTTACCATTTCAGGTGCCTCCTGCTCATTTGATGCATTGATTCCCTAGTGCAGCCCCCTCCTTTTTTCCCTTTTTTTTTCTTGGGGTGTCCAATTGTGCCCCACCCCCTCCTTTTTCATAACTAGTGGGAGCCACCATGAGATAAAGAACAGTCTGTTCAGAGCAAAAAGTTTTGTGTTTTACAATCACTGAATTTAAAAATATAACGATCCACAAAAAGAAAAATTATTATTATTAAACAGGATTTATATAGCGCTAACATATTTCGCAGCGTTGTACATTAAATAGGGGTTGCACATGACAGACAGATACAGTGACACAGGAGGAGAGGACTCTGCCACGAAAAGCTTACAATCTAGTGGGGGGGGGGATATGGAATGCTGGGGAGTTGTGAGGGTTTTAATAGACAGAAAAAGATGGGTAGGCAAGTTTAAAAAAAATGGGGTTTCAGGGCTCTTTTAAATGAG
This sequence comes from Pyxicephalus adspersus, assembly GCF_032062135.1. Lineage (NCBI taxonomy): Eukaryota > Metazoa > Chordata > Amphibia > Anura > Pyxicephalidae > Pyxicephalus > Pyxicephalus adspersus. Next base: position 144,688,450 of record NC_092861.1, read on the forward strand.
CAGAAAGTAGGAGCAAGCCGAATAGGACGAGGAAGACCATTCCAGGGAGTCGTGGCAGTCTTGGAGCCGTGTGTGTGATGAGGTTATGAGTGAGGAAGTCATTAGTAGGTCATTGGAGGAGCGTAGAGCACGGCTAGGGGAGTATTTTTCTATCAGGTCAGAAATGTAAGTGGGACAAGAACTGTGGGGGGATTTGAAGGCAAAGCACAGGAGCTTGAATTTGATTCTAAGGTGAAATGGAAGCCAATGAAGAGAACTACAAAGAGGTAGGTGGGTAGGATGGATGAATCTGGCTGCAGCATTCATAATAGATTGCATGCAAAAACCAATTCCCAGCTGGTAGAGGTTGGAATAGCGGTTGAGGCTGCTGCAGCTCACCACAGGTCTGTCTTGCCCCTTAGTCTGTTTGACATTTGTGCCTGAAGATGTAAAAATTGATTTCTGCCACAGGTTCCGAAGGGAGCTCCGATTATGCCGATGACAATTTCTCATCAGACGCAGATGTCGATGAACCCGATGGCCCTGAGAACGAATCAGCAGATGAAGTGGAGTCTGATGGAGATCCCAACAAAGGCTGGGCCGATGCTATGGCCAAAATTCTTAACAAAAAGATCTCCGACAAAGCCAGCACCATCCTGGTGAAGAGCAAAGCCCTGGAGAAAGAGAAGGAACGGGAGAGGCTGGAGAAGTTGGAAAAGAGGAAAGAGGTGAGAGGGGAATTGGGAGGCCGGAGTCTGTGATGGATAGGAATGGCTCATTGGCCAAGGTAGTCAGGACCCTTAACGAGATCACGACTCTGACCTCTCCTACTTTGAGTTATGGGTGGAACCTGGTGGGGTCAATCTCTGTTTTTGAGGTAAGTTGGGGTACAAGTTTCATAAAAACACCAACATGGCCAACACCAAATGGTAAAGTAAGCTAACCCCACATGGTAAAAGCGTCATCAGATAGGAAGTCAAAGTTCCTCTTCCAGACTCTCAAGTCCATGTGTCTCCTATTAGAATGGGTAACATTTTTGGCTTTTTGGTGTAGGGAAGAAATATTATCATGAAGAATAGCCAAAAATTGGGAGAAATCTTTCCTCTCCAGAAAAGATGTCAGCATTGCATGATAACACGTCTATGCCTGGTGACGACGGCTGTAAAATTTTTGGTTCCAGTAATAATGGTCACTGTGAGAAATGGTGAGAATTGATCTCACAGGAATCTCACGGGAACAGGAAGATTCTCCCTCCCTCATTAGAGAGACCCCCTGTTCCTGGGCAGCAAAGGGAAATTTGATTATTGGGTAACATTTGGAAACAAGCTCCGTTGCCATTGAATACCAAGCCATTGTTAGTCCCCCATTGAGTGTTAACAATGATCATTTTCCATGGCATTTCATAATCATCATCGTATTGTAGACTGACTTCTCCAGTGTGAATATCTTCTCGTGTTTGGGCCCCTGACTTCTCCCTTTTATTGCAGGTTGATAGGAAGAGACAGTGGGAGATGATGTGCCGAGTGAAACCAGATGTGGTCAGAGACAGAGAGCTGGACAGGAATCTGCAGAGAGTCGCTACCAGGTACAAAACCAGTACATAGCATTTTGTCTGTTTTATGGAATATATCGTGCAGCATAGCATGGCAACTGCAGTTTTCTGGAGTTTGGATATATCTACCTGTGTTATCTGCCAGTCTATGTCTGCTGAATAGTAAAACTGAAATAAGAAAAAAATTGAGAAAATTGGGGAGTACCTGGGGGGAGTCTCGTCTGGAAGCGGGTAGGGGCAGTCTCGGCTGCAAGCAAGGAGGCATGTAGTGGGGGGTCTCAACTGGTAGGGGGGTCTCGGCTGGAAACGGAGGCGGGTAGGTGGCTCTCGGGTGGAAACAGGGAGGCGGGTAGGGGGCTCTCGGGTGGAAACAGGGAGGCGGGTAGGTGGGTCTCGGCTGGAAGCGAGGAGGTTGGCGGGGGGTTCTCGACTGGATGCGAGGAGGTGGGTAGGGGTGTCTCGGCTGGAAATGAGGAGCCGGGTAGGGGGGTCTTGGCTGGAAGCGAGAAGGTGGGTAGGGGGGTCTCGGGTGGAAGGGAGGAGACGTGTTTGAGGGGTTTGCCAATCCTAACAGAGGTTCTCCAAGTCTGTTGGAGGGGTTCAGTACTTGTAGTGTGTGTGAGGGTTTCTACAACTAAGGGGGCGTCATTAAGCATTAAATATTTTTATTGTATCAGATCGGGGAAAAATGTCCTTGAAGGGTTGGCTGGTGGCCCCTTTTTTAAAAACTGTTATCGGTGGCCTTCTCTGACTTTTGACCTTTATCCTGTCCCCCCACAGAGGTGTCGTCCAATTATTTAATGCTGTCAGAACTCATCAAAGTAAAGTCAACGACAAACTGCAAGAAGCCGGGAACTCCGAAAGAAAAAGAAGTAAACTGATGTCTTCTGTGTCGAAGAAAGATTTCATTGACGTACTCCGAGGGAAGGAAACTAAAAGTGATCAGAAAGTAAAAAGAGAATCTAAGAAGGTAAGACCAAGGCAGTCAGTTTGTGTCTTATACATAATTAAAGCTGAACTCCTGACAAGCTGAACAATACATAAAAGGTACCTTGTTTTACTGCTGGATGATTTTTCAGGGTAAGCTTAAGTGCAATTAAACGTTTTAATTGTTCCTATACCATAGAAAATCTTCACTTTTTTAGTTAAGTTCCAAAAATATTAGGCACATGGTAACAGTAAGGAGCATTAGGGGTGCTGCTTTGAATCTGCAGTTACTTAACTTGCTACATCAGAGGTTAAATGATCACTAAATAAGCAATAGAAAGGGGAGAAACGTTTTAAAAAATTGGGGATTTTTATGCAATACCAGTTGTCTGCCTGCAGATGGCACTGTTGTATTTCTCTGTACTCTACAGGTAAAGTGTAAATGCTAATTATGAACTTCTGTTTTTTTTCACCTTTTGATCTAATAAATACAATATTGAAGGTGTTTTAGTTTTTATTGGTTACAATTTAAATATTCAAAGCACGCCTGGTACCCCAAGGTCTGTTTTTTTGGTTAAAAATTCCTTCTTTCTTGCTAAAATGCTGCAGGAGGAGGTTATTGTCATTCTCACCTAGGTGCTGGGTAAAGGTAAGAATGTTATTCAATCTGTCCTATTTCCTGAATAGGTGATTTTTTTTTTTTTAAGGTTTGGGGGTATTATGGGCATACAAAACAAGCTTGCCTTGTTTTTCAGGTGCAATTCTTCTATACGCTTCCTAGTAAAGCAAATCTGTGCTTTGTTCATGTATAAATCTCACCTTTAAAAGAAAGTGGTAATTGGTTGATGGTAACTGGCTCACTTTAATTCTGCACAGGCATGGATAGTAAAGCACTAAAACTGTACTGGCCAGGTTCTGTACAATGCAGGTCAGTCCTGTTGACAGAGGTAAGTATGCATATAGGAAGAGAATGATGGGCTTAGCACAGTTAAAGGGGAGGGCAAGGGTGGGAAATAATATATTAGTCAGTTGGTATTTTAATACAGGACTCCATTAACGCATATAACTTCAAAAGTCCTACATAATCGGTGAGCAGCTGGAGATGGGGAAATGCGGGGTTATTAACAAATTTGGGTAGATTTAGCCTGATTAAAGCACCTTTGCTGCTGTAAACACACAGTCCCATGTAGGCGCTCCGAGCTGTGTGCACCGAACAGAACGTGCCGTGAATGTCCTCGTAAAAAGTGAACATTAGGTAAATGGGTTTTGGTTTAGCTGACTTGGCTCGGGTCGATTCCCCCCTCTTATGAGCTCATGCTTCTAATAATGGACCCGTATACTCAGCTCCTGCTAATCTCTGCCCAAGCTTTCCCCCCTGGAAGAAGTTTGTGTGGTTTCTCTTTAGTAATAGACCAGATTTAAACAAAATAAATGTTCTCCTGATGGGCGGCGGTTACGGCGCGTCCAAGGCCCGCGGTATCTGCGTGCCGGTGCTTGCAGTTTGATGTGAGCACACGGAGGCGGAAAGCACTTGGCACGGTTTCTACCTTTTTGCCTTTTTTTTGTTTCTCTCCTCCTTCAGCTTAAGTGCTTTTGCTGTGCCAGCACACTGCGTTTGATCCAATTACCACATAAACATTGTGTCATATGGTTTTTGTTTGTGTGTATTCTGGCCACGTTGAAACTTGACGTCTTATACCTTTCAGTAAAGGAGAACCCCAGTTTACATATTCCCTTATATAGGGTACAGAGAGGGGGCTGGTGCAGTGATTAAATACAATGTTGCATGGGTGCTTTTTTGGCTCTGAAACAGCTCATTATTTCTAAACCTAAATGTTATACTGAGGTTCTAGAAGCAAAATTCAGACATGAACCCTTAGCTGGGGGATGTAGAGAGGGTTCTATAGTCGGGCAGAAATTAATGAGATTGTTTGCTTGACTACATTCACAGAAAAAGGTTCAGTGGTTGGGGGAGCACAAGAAGGGGGACTGGCTGCATAGGTGCAGAAGTTAGCAGCAACCATGAGCTTTACCACCTTATTAAGTTCTATTGCGTTAATGAGCCACCTTTCTGCAAACAAATCTACCCCAATGTAATGCTTATGGTGGCAAAAGAACAATGTACGCTCCAGTGAGAATTCCAAAGAAAGAGCATAACTTTTTTTTTTTTACATTTAGAAATAACTTCAGAACCTCAGCCCCACCTCACCTCCCTTATTTTAGGGAATCTGGGAACCCTTTTTGCTTAATGCTGGAGAGGAATATCTAGACACCTTGACTGCATCCAAACGTACCTAAACTCAGAAATTTCACATAACATAAAAGGGTGGACAACCCTTTTATGTAAGGTAAAAATTCTGTTTGTTTGTTTTTTCTTTAAGTGCAACACCCTTTTAGGTCAGGCACCCCGAGGGGCTCTTGGGTGCTCCTTGCTGCCTACGCCCGAGCATCCCAGGCATGCACAGAAGGAGCCTTTTCACGCAAAGAGAAAAATTTGCCAATCTCACACATGCGTAGTGAGATCGGCAAGTTTTTTTTTCTATCCTACGTCACCTGATCTCGCACCTGGGTCAGGTGACATAGGATGAAGAAGAAGAGAAGATGGCGCCGCTTAGAGTGCCGGCTCCGGGGTGGATGCTAGGACAACACAGGACCCGATGCAAGACGCCCCCCTGGATGGATCCGACTGCCCTGCGGGATTGAAGGTAAGTGGATTTTTTTTGCACTTTTCAGTTTAGTTCTGTGCTGCTACCAAAATGTTATCCTTCTGCGGTTCTTTGGCTTGACCGTCTAAACACCAAGCCTTAATGCTGTCACATAAGAGGAAGAAGAGTAAGTTCCTTGCTGTCTTTATGTTCAGCAGCATCAAACATTTCTCTTCCTGGTAGAGATTGAAGGAAAGGTGTCATCTAGGAGGTTGGGTTGCTTGTATTGCACATCTGTTTCTTTTCCCTGCATAGTCAACTCACGATTGCTTTAAAGTCAACCAGTCAACCAGTCAACCATGGGCAAAGATAAAAACTTCATGTTTACTTGCAAAGGAAAAGACAGCTGAACCTTTATCCAAATGTAGGTGGCTGGCAGCCCCTGTATTGTGACTCAACTCTTCAGTAATCCCCTAAAAACAGCCAGGTGGTTGCTGGGTTGGCAAAAACTATTAGTTGGACATTGGAGCTTTGCAAGGTGGTGCCAAACTTATAAGCAATTCCAACTAAGTTGTCTATCTTTACACAGCTTTCTGGCTGTAGCATCCTTTGCTTTTATCAAGCTTCCAATGAACAGGCTGGTCACCTTTTTCCAACTGTATCACAGTGCATAGTTTTCTATTCACACGTTTTCAGACTACTGAACCCCCCATTGTACATTCATGATTTTATTTATTTTTATATTGCCTTTCTTGGAACTCTCATCTTTGCATCCTTTTAGGTTAGCAATAGATGTTTACACTGATATTTTTCTGAGATGCTGTTTACACGCCGTTCATATTTCTCCGTGCAAGCCATAAGCTTCTGATGAATATTTGCTTTATGTTCTGGGACTCCACCCCCCTCCCCCCCACTCCTGGTGAAATGGAGAAGGTTTGTGTGCCCATATGGAATTCATTATATTTGGGCTAAAAGCCAGCACAGTTCCCTTTCATATCTCCCACTGTTTATCAAGGTATTGACTTATCCTTGTTCAACCCATTGATATTTTTTTTTTTTTTTGTCATTGTCTTTTTTTTGTAACGTCGTTTTGGTTCCTGGGCAGCGACGTGTAATTTATTGCCGGTCCTCGGGGAGATGTAGACCAGATCAAACGCACAAGTTTTTGCTGGCCAGCGTCCTGAGCTCTGAAAATCAAATTTGAGGCTTTATGAAGTCACTTCCAAAGAGAAGAGTTATAGATCTACCTAAACACCGAGGGGTTTTCATGTCATGCGATGGTTGTGTTTGAAACGAGGCCCAGGTCTCCTGTTGCTCGTTTAGTTGATGTTTTGATTTTTAGCTACCGAGGAACATGTCATCAGATTAAGTTTTCTGTTTATCTAAATTGGAGCAGAATGCAGTTTTTTTTTTCCTGGGCTTGTTAAGTTCTTTATCGCAAGACGTTGGTTTTAAAGTAGCAAATAGAAATGTTTCCATGAAACTGTACCGCTGTGTTAAAAGTGAATTTTTGTCCCACCTCTCCTTGGTCGCGCGTGCTAATTAATTTTTTACCTAAGCAAGATGAAAGGGTCAAACCCCAGTAACAAAGCTCAGATCACCTGGGTGTTCAATGCTTAATATTGGGAGAAGGCAAAGGAACAAAGTCACATACTCCTCTGTACCAGGTGATACCATACAGTTCTATGGTGTATGATCATGGCATAGCTAGCCGCCAGGAATGAATAGGGCAGCACCGCTGGCTCAGAGGTTAGCACCCTGGTCTTTGCAGCGCTAGGTAGGGGATGTCCCACCCACTACAGGCTGCCCCCAGAAAACTAAAGGGACAGGAGACAAGACCAGTCACCCAAAACAAGAACATAGAGTAGCAGTACCTGGTCTTTATCACAGGAAGTTCCTGCACAGAGACGACATTTGACACCGGATTTGTGCGCAGATCTGGAGGAAATACACAAAGCCCACCAAGACAAAAGTATTTCACATTCCTTTTTCCTAAAGGCAGCTTTTAGGTAAGCTCTTTTAAATGCTGAGGATTATTAATGCTCAGAGATTTTCCCTTTATCTTGTGTACACGGCACACATTGTCAGAACCCCTCTGCTGTACACAGGAGGGGAAACCCAAATATGTGTTGGTGACTAAAGGTACAGGTAACATTAGCTATGTATAGTTATTAGATGCTCTTGAAACCTCGACCAGGGTTAATTGGGTTGCAGATTATTCTGCATAAATGAAGCAAAGCACAAAACCCCTTTGGTAGTATTGTCCACAGAACATGCACATTTGCCAATTTTTTGTTTCTTAACCCTATTGAATGTACAGCGCTGCCTAGTATGTTAGTGCTATGTAAATACAGTTCAATATTAAATTATGCTGCAAATACTAAAAAAACTTTATGTGCCATAAACAAGTAAGCTTCCAACAACTGCAGTGTGCTGACAACAGCGTGTTGAACTAAAATCTCAGGCAGTGTTATCAGCCTTACTTGCATTCTCCCCTGCTGGACTTCAGAATTCTTCTGCCTCTTATTTCCATATTTCTAGGAGCTGTTCTGTAGTCTGCACAAAAGAACTGCATAGGTATGAAAACGTATTGGGACTTTTGTGCAATAAGGACACCGTGTAAGCTTAAGACAGAAAATCCTTTAGATCGTCCTTTTTCAATCTTTTATATCATGAAATATAATGTTTAGGTTTTAGGAAAATCCTTTGATAATTACTATATCGGCTCCCAGTACATTAGCCTGGTGCTCAGTAGGAAGAATGGCTTATATTGCTAACTATTGGCAAGAATGTGACTCTTACAGATAGCCAAAAAGATCAAGGTGTCAGGTGTTAACTACCTAAAATGCACACATTTCCCATTGCTTAAAGAACCCCAAGCACCTGCTAAATAAACCGTTTGGATCCACAGAACCTTCATTAAGAAACATAGCTTTAGGTGCAATATTAGCATTTACCTGCTGATGACAAACAAAGATCTTTGCATTCTCTATCAGCTGAGCTCAATTATCTTTTAACCTGCTTTGCTATGTTACTCTCTCTGGTCAACTGTCTAACCCTTGGGTCAGGGCCAGGGCTCCATCCTTATCACATCCCTGGGTGGTCTTTTAGCCATTGATTTCGGTACTGATAAGTAAATAGGAATAGTACTGGACACAAGCACTTCAGTCCTTAACATTCCACAGACACCGCAAATCTTCTTGCCTCCAATGCTGTGAATAGGCAGGGATTATATGGCTGATGCAGGTTATTTACACATGCTTGTATGTGAATCCCATCAATAGACCTTGCATTGTGAACAGGGTGACACAGCTAAGCAAATAGACAACGCATTGTAGTGTGTGGTCTGCTCAGACCATTCAACTCCTTAAAGAAGGACTCCGTGCTATTTATACATTGAGGTTTGTTTGTGCTTGAGCTACTAAATACATGCAATTAAAGAAGAACTTTGTTACCTAAGACCCCTCACTTAATAGCAGGCTTTGTGTGTGTTACAGGATTAGCAAATACTAATATAGGGACAACAAACAAAAGAAAAGACAACTAATGAGTCCTGCAATGCAAAATCAGATGTCAAAAAGCCAGTCAGTTAGTGATCATGGCCACATGGTGGCGCTTTTGCACTTTATATGACCTGCCCCATAATAGCTGCGCAGCTTTGGCACGGGGTGTATAATTGTTTAGTAGATTGAAATTCTTTTTAATATCAGTAAAGATGGGATATGCAGATGGCATGTTTCATTGGCCGTGCTGTATATACTGATTCCTGGGTGTATTCAGACGCCTTGGTATAGATCTCAAGGAATCTGTTATTTTTTTTTCCTACATCAAATGGTCATCTTAGGGCATTTTTACACGTCTCTGCTCCATTGCAGCACGCAACTGTCTGTGTGTGAATGTGAATTGTGTTAAGGCAGTCCATATTAAATACAGTAGAACCTCAGTTATCCGGCGGGGTAAGGACGATTCCGGATAACTGAGGTTTTCTTTTTCTGCACCATTCGGCACTAGACTTAATTGGGGAGACTTGTCCCCCTTCACCTCTGGTGCTGAATGGCTGAGAAAACGGAGCCGCCATCGGGGTTTCCCTTTCCTCAGCCAATCAGTGGAGCCCTGCTGATTGCTCTGTTTTCTTGATTTCGGTAGAACCGCAGTTATCAGGAACTCAGATCACCTGACAGGTGCTGGTTATCTGAGTTTTCAGGTTATCTGAGTTCTGGATAACCTGGGTTCTACTGTACCATGGTTTACAAACTTTTTTAACAAGGTCTTCATTGAACCCCTTCTATAAATACTATATCCACAACTCACAGTATATTAGTGTGGTGGTCAGTAGGAAGAATTCCTCTTACATTGCTGGCCATGGGGAAGAATGTCGCCCTTACTGACCTGGGAGGTGCAATTTTCTCATTGCTCAAGTAACCCCTAGCAAATTTTGGAGAAACCCTAGAATTCCATGGAACCCTGGATGAGAAAAACTGCTTTCAGGGTTCTCCCCAGGCCCTTTTAGCTGGGCGCACCACCCGGCACTTTTCAGCACCCCCGTGTGTTTTTGAGTGGTTACTAAAGAGTTTGGTCACAATACAGGGGCTGCCACCCGCCTACAATTTCTTCCCACCCGGCTTAAAAAAATTTCTGGGTTGAGCACTGTGCTTTGTACCAAAACAAGTGATTTGTCACCATGTATCATTTTCTTCTGCTGTGTCAGATCATTGCCAGCTATCATTTTTGTGTGTTGGAGTGACCTCCTAAATTTGGAAATCAGCATGAAAAGTGCTATTTGTGGCAGTAATGTGGGTCTTTTGCCACAATATTGAGTCATAGGTGTGACATATGTTTTCCACCAATCTGACCTTTACAATACTTGCAGCATAGAGGCGATGGTCAGTTAGGATGAAAGTTTTCCCACCACACACGGTTTTGCCTCCTACTGTAAGATGACTCCAATCTGAGCATTTTGGTGGTGACTTCAAAAACAGATGGCAGCACTGAAGATCAGTATTAAGTGGACAAGAGGGTGGCTTAAAGCATGGGACTGCTGAGGAATGCCCAATAAGATGCAGAAAAAAAAACATTTTGTATGCGAATTGCTCTGACTTAAAAATGGGCCAAAATAATTCTGCAACTACTGCTCAGTTAGCTAAATTCCAACTCAACTCAGATATTTTGTTTCTCTAGTAATGATACTATGAACAAACAAAGATGCAATCTATGGCTCTATACTTACCTGCAACGATATGCACAACAGACTGGTGACTGTGCAACTTGCTTGTGCCTTGGTGTGGGCATGATCATTCAGGTTGAAATCTGTATAACTGCCTATTATTGAACAATGGTTGTCTGAAAAAAACTGCCTGACTGAATCGGTTTTGGCGCTTTAAAATCATTGGGGGTTGCCATTTTTTTTTTGTGAATATCTGGCAATGGGTTTGGGGATTTCTGATTCTAAATCTTGCTTATGCAAAATCTGTTTAGGCTTTAGCACATATACTTTGCCCTAAAAAAGGTGACTGTGCCTCTTTAAAGAAAATAATGCATGAAATGCATAGGCTTCCATTGCTTTTTTTATATTAAACATTTTAGTCTTCATTGTTTCCTGGCATGTTGATATGAAAGAGACATGCACAGAATGCACTTTATACAGTTGTCCTGTACTTTAGCTTTCCATCATATTTATTGCAGTCACTATTGCTGTCATTCATGATTTTTGTAATATTTATTTCCTTGATATTTTTTCCTTCCAGAATACTGCAAAAAAAGAAGATTCATCCGAGTGGAACATATTGCGGGATGACTTTATGATGGGGGCATCCATGAAGGACTGGGACAAGAACAGTGAAGATGACGAGGCGGGCGCACAGCCCAACGCCGGGGAGGAATACAGCGGAAGTGATTCGGATAGATAGTGCAGGTCTACGGAAGAGCTAAAGATAATTCCTTATCTCTCAAGTCAGCCGGGAAAAACACTTCGCTCCGAGAATGCGTGAAATTTTTCACATTTCACAAATACCATTTTTTTTATATTTATATATACATAAAGAAACAAGAAAAAAAGTGATGGGAACTTTCATTCTCCTGGCCACGGGAAGCCTTTAATCCCAAAATATTTTCCAAAATGTCTAATTTTTCAGCCTATTTTTCCAAAACATCTCGTTCAGTCAAAACAGTGGCACCTGCCCAGTTCGGCGAGGGGAAGCGCCAGAGGTCACAAACTTTGCGTCTGTCACCCTGATGGATATTCCTGGCACCAAGAGCTCCACCGTGTTCCGTTTCTCGGCCCCCCGCGCTTGATGGGAGCACAGAAAGTCTCTTCCGGGCCCGTCACCTTGTGTGGTGTTTAGAATCTCTCCTCTTGTTGGCAGAGACGGGAGGCCCTGGCTGAGCTTGAAACGGATTCCAGCACCGCTTTTGAAACGATTTCTGCTCGAAAATAACTACTTGGCTTTCACTTATGTCTCTCCAAGGTTAGCAGGAGCAGAAAACAGTTTAAGGATTCTTTATCAAAGGGAGGCAGAGCAGCTCCTTCCAAAATTGATACCTTTCGGGATAGGTTTTGGGGGAGGTTAGTGTGTACATGTACAGTTGTCGGCTCGAATAAAAGACAAAGCTACTGTGGATGCAGCTGAATATGTCTGGGTGTTTATTGTGTGTTGGAAAGGGTGAGAGAATAAAGCTTCTACTTCTAGCATTTCATTATAAAGACCCGCCTTGGATTTCTGCTCTGTTTTTACTTTGAAGTTCTTTTTTCAAATGGATTGACCTATTTTCTGGATGGTATAATAGATCTAAAGCCACAACTTTTTTGGATAGAGTGAGAAAGGGTTAAAATGTTTCCTGGGAACTGTGTTCCCATTGGGGAAATTAACCTATGTGTGACCTGATGATGGTTGTCACTGGGAGGAAATGAGAAAACTAAAATGTCACCAGGAGGAAAGGAGAATGACAGTTCCAGTGCCAACTGAGGATTTTAAAAGATCACCCTTACCTCCTGTTGTGTCGATGGAAAGTCCTCCCAGTAGAACACTGATATTAAACTTATATTATCTAAACTTAAAGAAAAGAAAGTTGCTTGCAGTATATTGTAGGGCTGAACTGCTGACATGAGACTAAATGTATTTCTTAATAGCCACAAATGTTTTAATTGTGCTTTTCATGCACAAATGCCTTTTCAGATTCCAATATTACCTTGTAGAAATAGTAGTGACCTCAGCCATGTGCTGTACATAGCCTGTTCCAAGGGGCCTAGCAGGCCCATCTGGCTGCAGAAAATCGCAGGAGCGCAGGGGGGCAGATACAGGACCAGTCACCCAACACAAAGAGAAACAGTGACCGGTCTGTATTACAGGGAATTCCTGCACAGGCAAAGTTTCACTCTGGATTCCTGCAGAGGCTTGGAACCAAATATGCAAACCTCACTAGATACAAGTAGAAATACTGAATAAATTTTGTTCATCAAAGGTTAGAATCAGAAGATCTCTTAAATTTTCATTCCTGTCTGGAACATCTTTCTCATTTTCTGATCTTTTAACACCAGGACAAGAACTGAAAAGGTCAAGACAAGTGGACATGGAGGATGTTCTAATTCAGTGGTCGCCAACCTTTTCGGTCCCACGGACCACTAAATTTACCGGCTCTGCACCACCCATGTGTGGGGAGCCGGGTGTCACTTAAAGGGGAAGAAACGTCCCCCATAGTGGTGTCATGATGTCAGAACCCGCCCACTATCCCATGCCTAAGCCTGTGTCCAGAGACACAAACCGCCCACCGCTTTGAGCCTGCAATCCATACAGGGGACATGGTCCACAGCTCTGGCCAGTGCGCCCTTCCAGCAAGGTCCTTCTGAGCCAGAGCTGTGGACCACCAGTTGGCGACCGTTGTTCTAATGCATTTTTTATTATCTCCATCAAAGAGATCCTGGTCTTGCAACACATTGTTACGAGGACAGGAAGTGAGGGTAGAATACCCAATGGGTGGCATAGACAGCAATAGACAGAGGCTGCAGGTCTCCTATACACTTGGCCATTGAAATATCCAAATCTAAACACAGAAATGTGATAAAAATCATTTCACTGCTCCTTTTTTGTCACAGCTTCATTAGTTTTCTATTTCTCTGTCCAAAAATCCAAGTTCATTCTGTGTCCTTGTCACTTCCTAGCAGTTTACCTAATATAATATTTTTTTCATAGCTAATTAACACCCCCTTCCATGTATTGGAGAAGCAGACATATAGTGGTAGTCCTATCATAGTGTGACAACTATGGCTCCCTCTTTAAGTGTTGTCACCCTAGTAGATGAATTGTTACTGGCAGGACCCCAAGATAAAAAGCCTGATGCAGCCACCACGTTGATGTTTTATAGAAGAACACAATTTACTACTACTCTGTTTCCCCGATGATAAGACACTGTCTTATTTTTTTTGGAAGGCCAAAATATGCTCTAGGGCTTATTTTCAGGGGGATGCCTTATTTACCCATGAAGAAGACTACAGTACACAGTTATTGTCCTTATTTTACATTTTTCTCTAAAAAGGGGGGGCTGTCTTATTTGATGGCCCTGCCTTATCATCGGGGAAACACGGTATGTCCAACTGCACATCTATAATGATCCTTATTTGCCCCAGAGTTCCTTTGATCCTGGCACAATGACACAACACAAGTCAATAGCAAAAGACAACACCAGGCCCTCAATATCTGTAGTTTGTATAAAGCAGGTTCCTGGTAAGACCTCCATTCGCCCTAAGTAGGTTCTAATAATTCGCTCCTAATTCAGAACGTCTGATTCTAATTTTATAAATATAATACAGAGGTGTACATACTTTTTCAGCTAGAAAAATCACATGTTCACCCAATTGGTTTGATATTTTGTGTTAGATCATGTCACTGTTTGAATGAATGCTTGAAATATGTTAAAAGAATTAACCGTTTCCATGAGATGTACTTTAGTAAGTTTGTGGGGCAAATTTAACCATAGGGTAAGAAGACTTTTAGTCTGTGCCTGAAAATCCCATCTCAATGTCAGGCCGGCAGCAGAATCTTGATTTTTAATTGAATCCGTCTGTGAAATCTGCACACTGATGATACTATCCGCTGTACACTATACAGACGACTGCTACATATCTGTCCTGAGTGGCCCCTCTCTGCCATTTGTCACCAATAACCTCTAATAAATGACATACAGTTAGGTCCATAAATAATTGGACAGGGACAACTGTCAGTGGGTTGAACAAAAAGATTGCATAAAAGTGTGAGGAACTAAAGCCTATTTTTACACAATCACTTCATTTCAGGGGCGCAAAAGTAATTGGACAATTGACTTGAAGGCTATTTCATGGGCTGGTGTGGGCAATTCCTTCGTTATGTCAATATCAATTAGGCAAATAAAAGGCCTGGAGTTGATTTGGGGGGGGGGGTTAGTGGAAGATTTTGCTGTGAACAGACAACATGTGGTCAGGGGCTCTCCATGCAGGTAAAACAAGCCATCCTTAAGCTGCAAAAACAAAAAAAACCCATCCGAGAAATTGCTACAATATTAGGAGTGGCAAATTCTACAGTTTGGTACATCATGAGAAATAAACAAAGCACTGGTGAACTCCGCAACGCCAAAATGACATGTACGTCCAAGGAAGACAACAGTGGTGGATGATTGCTGAATAATTTCCATGGGGAAGAGAAACCCCTTCACAACATCCAACCAAGTTGACAACACTCTCCAGGAGGTAGGCGTATCGATATCCAAGTCTACCATAAAGAGAAGACTGCATGAATGTAAATACAGACTTCAGAGAGAAAGGCCCACAAAGAGCAACTGAAAGCTGCTGCAGTAAAGGCCTGACAGAGCATTAAAAAGGAGGAACCCCAGCATCTGGTGATGTTCAATACTACATGCTGCCATTGCCAGCAAAGGGTTTTCAACCATGTATTAGAAATTAATATTTTATTTTCAGCTTTTTAATTTGTTTCCTCACATTTTGTTGCAATCTGTTCAACCCACTGAATTAAATCTGAACGTCTGCAACTGCATCTGAGTTGTTTCATTTAAAATTAACTGTAATGTACACAACCAAAATTAGAAAAAAGTTGTCTCTGTCCAAATATTTATGAATCTGTATATTAAAAGTAGTTCGACCCCAGTGTGTCATTTGCTGCTTGTGTACCCTGTGTGTCGTCTTATACATTCATGGCACGCTCTTGTACACTTTAAAGTGGACTTTTGACATCATAGATATGGAAGATGC
Organism: Pyxicephalus adspersus; assembly: GCF_032062135.1. NCBI lineage: Eukaryota > Metazoa > Chordata > Amphibia > Anura > Pyxicephalidae > Pyxicephalus > Pyxicephalus adspersus. The sequence goes on from NC_092861.1 coordinate 144,703,787, forward strand.
CAACAGTGACAGTTTTTTTTTTTTTTTTTTAAAGATGAAGCCCACTTGCAAAACAGTCTCTCTAGTATCTGACCCCAACTCCCCTTGCTCTTACCACTGCAATGGGCCCCCATACTCCCCACCACTGTGCTTGCATACCCATAAATATAGGCTCCTTGCCTTTGCTGGTACCACTGTACCTTTATCATGCCTGAACTTCAATCCCCACACCTGATCTTGATACCTTCTCTCATTTATGCACTGCCTCATTCTTTTTTTATTTAGTTACTGCATGCTTCCATAATGATCCCCTTTTTTAAAGGGGTGAACTTTTGCTGGTTTTGTAAAATCCTTCACTTGGTCAAAGAAGCAATTGCTTTATGTTTGCAATTGTGCAACACATTAATTTTACCATTACTTGACATCATTTAGGGGTGTGGTGCTTTCTGGTGGGCCTAGGCACCCATTGCTGGTTCATATAGGCACGTCTCAGCCTGGAATCTGAACTATTAACTTGTATGTTTATAATGTGTGGGAGATCTTTAGTTTTTGTGGCCACTATGTGTAATCAAACTACTGATTAGTCCCATGACAACTGGAGCTGAATGTGTGGTTGTAAAATCTTTTATGTAGCCAAGCTCCAGCCCGAAATGTCAAGGTACTGAGTACATATTCAACTAAACAGCAGAGATCTCACTTTATCTTCTACATAAATACACATGAATGCTAGCAGTGACATCTTTACTTGAGTCACCTTGTTGTGACCCTCTTGGCTCCTTGTTCGGAAATGCAATCAACAAAGCGTCTTTCCCGATGAATCCTGTCCAAGGTCTGCTCTTAACTGTGATTATAGGTTTGGTGGCTTCCCATGCTTGGGTTATCGGGTGCTGTAATGTGACCTCACATGATGCTGGAGTGTGAAGTGAAGAGAGAAGCTTCTCCTGAGATTAGGGTGGAAGGAAGGTCCTTAGAAGAGGATTACCTCTTCTCTCCAAGTGTCATCTTGAAGTCTGGTGCTTAGGCAATAAATGACATTGTAGTCCAGGCTAAGGACCTGGGCTTTCATTGATACAATGTGATGACAAAACAGGAACTAAACAGGCTGATAACTGTGCTGGCTTACGTCCTTTGAAGCCTTCATAGGCAGACCAGTTTCTCTATGACAATGATGGGCAACCCGATCCAGTAATAAAACCTGCCACTGGCTTTGCATTTCATTGATGAATAATAATTGTACATTATATACAAGGTTTGTCTATTAAATAACGAGACTGATATAACAACTCACTTTTATTTATATGACCGTTCTAATGCTTGCTCCCTTCAATATTCTCGCCATTCACAATTAAGCTCCAATGTTGTCTTGTTTTCCAATGGTGGAAGGTGTGGAGCAGATCATTTTCTGTCAGCTCTTTCAAGATATCTGATGTTTTTTCTTTACTGCATTCATTGATTCAAAGTTTTCGAAGTGTTCCTTTAATCACCAAATTCAGTTTAGGAAAAAGTCCCAAGGTGCCAAATCTGGTGAATATGGAGGGTGTTCCAGCATAGTAATGAGTTTGTCAGTCATAGAAAGTGCTGTGTGAGAAGGAGCGTTGTCCTGATAAAGAATGAAACTATTTCATTTCTGCCGTCTTTTCCTGACTCAGCTTTGTCAGAACTTCCTTATAATAATGTTGGCTCATTGTTTTGCCTTCTGGAACCCATTCTGCCAAAATGACGCCCATCATGTCACAAAACACGAAGAGCATGGCTGTGAATTTGGACTTTTTTCTATTCTTGGTGATAAAGGTGTTTCCAGTGACTGTGGTTTTGTTTCAGGATCATACTGGAAGATCCAAGGGTCATACTGGAAAATCCAAATGATTACTTTATGAAAAAGGTTCGGCTCCAGCTCAGTTTGCTGCAGAATTTCAGCGCAAATTTCCTTGCGGCACTCTTTTGGCTCTGGTGTGAAATTTTACTAAAAGTTTAAAATAGTTTCTCATCTTTTAAACTTCTTATGATTTCAGCAAAACAGCATTAAACGGTGACTGACAACAAATGCCAGCAGTTATCCTGCGTGTTTGGAGAAGTTTACACATTTGTGGCAAGAGATCAGAATCATCCCATCAACACAGTCTCTTTATTTATTAGACAGACCTTGTCTGTATGTATGTGTGTGTGTGTGTGTGTGTGTGTGTATATATATATATATATATATATATATATATATATATATATATATAACTTGGATATGTTTTCACTTTCTTTTCTATGATACCCCTAAATAAGGTCTGGTCTAACCAACATTAGAAGTCACATAATAAGTTGATTAGGACCTACCTGTGTGCAACCAATGTGTCTTATGATGATTGTATATATAACTGGACTACAGGGAGCATTTGGTAACCTGTGTGATTTATAATGAAAATATAAATATTAAAATTGATTTGCTGGTTAATGGTAAAGTAATAGCTTGAAACAGCAACTTCTTAAAGACGTACATCACTAAAATATTTGGGTTGAATTGGATCAGATAAAAATTCATGCTTTTGTAACCGAGGGGCCTATGTCCGCTTTTGTGTTATGATACTGTTCATTGTAAATGGCTCCCCAACGCATTGTGAAGTTGCTGCCAAAACTTGGCAGGACACAACAACACACATAAAATGCTGTGGTGTGTTGCAGTGGGTTGAAGGTATTCGGCCGTTTAAGTGTTTCGGAAGCCCATATATAATAAATGGCCTGCTTTAAATGAAAGTATGTTGGTGTAACAGACCAAGGCCCCAAGAGCTGTCATTATCATCCCACAACCATCAATTGGATCCAACCAAAATTGTCAAGGATAGGTTTGTGTCCCATTGGCTGTTGAAGGAAATAAGAACACTTTCTCATACATTATGATGGCTATAGAAGACACTGCATCATAACTGGACTAAAATCACTCTTGTCAAATGTAAAAGAATAAATCAATTTTTTAATCTGCCAACTATATTTAATTTTCCAGGCCGTGTCGCAGATGTGCATTTTGCAGAACAAGCAATTTTAGAGGGTAGATGAGGACAAAAGATTGTACAAACCTCTATCCCTCCACTGTTCAAAAAGACCTGAATCGGCAACAATAGGGATCTCACTGGCACCTAATCTGCTGCAAAAACAAGAATTTCAGCTTTTTATGTTTTTTGTTTTTCATCCAAGGTTACCATGGAGTCACGTATTAACATTAGTCTATGTCACATTTCTTGGCCATGCCATAGCTGAAGGACTTTAAACACACTTACAAAAAATGCAAATGCTGATAAAATCACAGTTCAAATTCACAGTACAAAATCACTGCTCAGTTTCTTTGGTAACAACATCATATTTTTATGTTATGGCTGGTGAATCACATTTGTATTCTTGATCAGTTGCACAAAGTTGTTGGTCCTGTAGCCAACAAACCCCCCTCCCTTTCATTAAGCTTTGCCACAGATTTTCAATTGGATTGATGTTTGGGCTTAAACTTGTCCATTCTTAGACATTCAGTGTCATAGTTTTAAACTTTGGAACCTGAAAAAAATAAAAACTGCTATTGCTTTTATTGGCCAAAAACACTTTCCTCTTGCTCTTGGCATTTTTTTTTGGTGTGTAGGCTTCTTTTGGCCATGTGCATCACAGTGTAATTTCTGGATCCTACCAGGCAAGATACCAGAAACAGACATTGTTTGCTGGAGAATATCATTTACCAATTTAATCAGCAGGGCCTTTTAATGGCCAAGGACAAGTGATGCAAACACAGAAGAAGCAGCAGAGCTGGAGCAGCGAACAATAGTATGAAGGAAAGAATGGTCCCATCACAAAATAAGGTGGACACTGGACAAACCTCCAAACATCTTGCTATATGCTGTGTTTTCCATTAGATTCAGCTATACAGTTGGGAAATTTTAACCATTACCAAGACCTGAACACCCGATGTCAGCAGTCCAGCCTGTGGATGCATGGAAGTGCATTCCAATATCTAGCAAAATACCTTCTCAGAAGAATACAAGTTATTTTAGCAAAGAGGAAAAAGACCTAATTTAGACTTCAGAGATTTAATGTTTGTTAGAAAATCTTTATATAGCCAGATAGGTGCTTCTGCTTTCTCTCCTTCCAAAAGAAACCAGAGTGAACCGTGTTAGTTGTTTCTGTCCTATGGTCAATAAATGGGAGGCTGAGGCTCCATCCAGCAGCTATGTACTTACTTGTTCTTTAAGAAACCTTGTCCAAGCTTAGCACACAACTTTTAGAAGCTTCTATTTATCACCCCTTTGAGGTAACACAGTAACATATGCATCATAGTATTATTCAAGCAGAGGTTGCAGATTTCTACATAAGATTAAAAAAAGAAAAATGGCCTCATTAAACCTCCCAATTATTATGAGTTTGCTGTTCTAGGCCGCGGCTCGCCTCCAAGCCTTTAAACGCACGACTCCTTGCAGCGGCCGGCTTGTGAAATCTGGCTACCCGTTTAATGATCTGGTCAGCAATTTTAGAAAGATTACTTCCTTTGTGTTAAGCAAAGCTTATCCGTGTAGCAGCAGCGAAAGGCAATCTCAAAAGCGACCACAAATTATAAAAAATGAAAAAAAATACGCCAACCGCATAATATGTAACATTAAACAGGAAACGTGAAACCATGAAGGATGGTGAAGTAACTTTCCAGGTGCGTCTGATTTAGAAAAAAGAATATTTTTCTTTTTAAATTAAAGAGGAAGCAGCATCCCGTATTGAACTACAGAAGTTTATTAAAAGGGTTTCCACCTAAAAGGAAATAAAATGAACAAAGCATAATGGATTGATATACTCAGCAGATTGGATCTCTTGCTAACAATATAAAAGGTGATATGGCTAAGCCTATTGCTTGCACCCTCAATGGACCAATTTATTGGCAACCTAAATGAATAATCATCTGAATTTTTTCATGATAGGGTGATCATCATAATATATGCAAAGTTACATGTCTGTGCAACACTTTCAGGTATTTATTACCTCTCACAGTGATCACAGTATTCCCCTGACAAAGCTTTCATCTGCTTTTCTGCCATTTTTCGTCATCCAATGTCTATATTTAACTCCTCAACTGAGATGCTGTCTCCAAATGATAAATTCCGGCGCTTGACGTGGATTAGACCCTACGTCAACCTTTCCAGCTTGGCTTTGCTAAAAGTTACAAAATTGCACTAATTCTCACTCATCGGGGGTGAGAAAACAAAAAAGGTGTTTCTTCCGGCAATAAGGAGGAAAGAGTAGACTGTTCTGCATATTTTAATATTATTAATAAACATGATTGATATAGCACCAACATATTACTCAGTGATGTATAATAAATAAGGATTATTTCAGATTTTAAATTTTGTATAAACTTTTAAGGTTATTGGAAGTACCTTGTAAGTTATATGAGGACCAAAACAATACACAGGTGTCACGCTTGGGCAGACAGGGCCACTAGGGGGTGCTACAGCTTGCACGGGAGTGGTGGGAGCCTTGAGAAGGGCCAAGGCGCAAAGTCTAAGCAGTAACCAGGTCTTCTCCAGAGCCTCTAGTGGTGAGGATGTTGCGCTGCTGGTTACTGCTAGGTTACGGTCCTTGATCACACCAGGGTGGGCAGGATGAAATTAAGTACCAAATCACAAAGTTGAAGAATTGTCAAGGAAGGCGAGGCTCAAGGCAGAAAGCAGGCAAGAGAGGCCAGGTCACACGCCAGGGGTCAAAAACCAGGGATCCAGGAGACACCAGTACCACAGGGATCACTAAAGACAGAGGAGACGCTGGAAGCAACAGGAGGCACAGGTGTCACAGGAATATCCACTGACAGAAAGGAACACTGGAACAGCACAGGGAAAGTAGCTGGAAACCAACAGACTGGACAAGGAGGGGTTAACACAGGAGCTGGATAAAGGAAGCACTGAATTAGTCAACAAGTGTACAGGAACTAGCTCAACAGAACTAGGGGCTCAGAAAAATGGAGACATGTTGCACGAACCCTGAGTGGTGTGTCTGAGCTAGCTAAATAGCCAGGGATGATTAAGAAGCTATTTCCCAATTGGCCAGCTAAGAGTAGGCATGCACAGAGTCAGAACTGCCTGCATGTGCAGGAGAGAGGCATCGTCGCTTTAATGAGGAAGAGGTACGTTTGACAACAGGAAGTGAAGTCAGGACTCTTGATGCTTGTTTCAGATCATTGATACAGCACCAAAGCCAATGGCTCGGAGGGTTATTCAGCTTTCAATTGTTGACCCATAACTTTTTTGCCAAGAAATTTGACCACCCTCAGGATCTCTCAGTGACCTATAGAGATACTTACACATTGGATTGTAGGATACATTGATAAAAATAAAAGAACGGCTCTTGGTTGTCTTTTTATTAAAATGTCAGTCTCCTGGCTCCCTATGGCTCTTTCTTTGACACTAGTTGTAATTAAGCGAGTCAGAAATCTTAATAAATTGAAGTTGCTGTAGATCAGTGACTTATGGTGCTTCTGTTTCAGTCTTTGAGGACAATGTGGTCTTGAACCTTTCCTAGGAGCTCCCTGGGAGCATGTAGCTCCCAAACAAAAAATATATGCAGGCTGTGCAGTACATACAGGCCTCTACTGTTCTGGATTCTTTTCAGGACATTTGACATTACAGCCCATGAAAACCCAGAGCTAGCAATATCCTGTATCTTAGAATTCATTCAGATTAAATCCTTAGTGGGGATTTATTTTACTTAACAAGGGTCCTCTGGGGCGTAGACAAAAGGTGGGTCAGAAAGCCCTCCAACTGTCACATGCCTATGACAAATCTATCTAGCTGTAAATTCATCCAGAGATAATAAACTTTTTTACTTGTCCGTAAGGAAAAAGGAGACCAAAAGATGGTCTTGTACAGGGCCCTTAGGGTAAATCTGTTTGCCACTGGCCTAAGTATACTGCTGAGAAGTTTTAGACTCCCGCTAGCCTTGTTTAGGCCTCTACAGTTCTGGGTTCTTTTAGGACTTTTGAGGATAAAGCCCATGAAACCCTAGAGCTAGCATAACACTGCATCTCCTAATTTATTCAGATTAAGTCATCAGTAGGGTTCTTCTTTACTACACAAGTGTCCTCTGGGGCGTAGACGACATGTGCGTCACATGGGTCCTAGGAAGTCCTCCTACTGTCACATGGCCTGGACACTACATCTAACTGTCAATTAATACAAAGCTAATAAGTATTTTTATTTGGCCATATGGGAAAAAGACACCAAAAATTGGTTTTGCCCAGTGGCCTATTTGTGACTCCGGCTTAAGTATAACACTGAGATGTTTTAGACTCCCGCTAGCCTTGCTTAGGCCTCCACTTTCCTGGGTTCTTTTCAGGACATTCGAGGTTACAGACCATGAAAACCCAGAGCTAGCAATGCACTGTATCTCCTAATTCATTCAGATTAAGTCATCAGTAGGGATTTACTTCTGCAGCTGCTTTTACTGGACAAGGAGGGGTTAACACAGGAGCTGGATAAAGGAAGCACTGAATTAGTCAACAAGTGTACAGGAACTAGCTCAACAGAACTAGGGGCTCGGAAAAATGGAGACATGTTGCATGAACACTGAGTGCTGTGCCTGAGCTAAAAAGCCAGGGATGATTAAGAAGCTATTTCCCAATTGGCCGGTGAAGCCTAGGCATGCCCAGAGTCAGAACTGCCCGCATGTGCAGGAGAGAGGCATCGTCGCTTTAATGAGGAAGAGGTACGTGTGACAACAGAAAGTGAACTCAGGACTCTTGATGCTTGTTTCGGATCATTGATAGAGCACCAAAGCCAATGGCTCGGAGGGTTATTCAGCTATCAAATGTTGACCCATACCTTTTTTGCCAAGAAATTTGACCACCCTCAGGATCTCCCAGTGACCTATTGAGATACTTACACATTGGATTGTAGGATACATTGATAAAAATAAAAGAACGGCTCTTGGTTGTCTTTTTATTAAAATGTCAGTCTCCTGGTTTCTTATGGCTCTTTCTTTGACACTAGTTGTAACTAAACGAGTCAGAAATCTTAATATTATTAATATTATTATTAATAAACAGGATTTATATAGCGCCAACATATTACGCAGCAAATGACAGACTAATACAGACAGTGATACAGGAGGAGAGGACCCTGCCCCTAAGAGCTTACAATCTAGTAGGTGGGGGAATTTCACACACAAAACTGGACAAGGAGGGGTTAACACAGGAGCTGGATAAAGGAAGCACTGAATTAGTCAACAAGTGTACAGGAACTAGCTCAACAGAACTAGGGGCTCAGAAAAATGGAGACATGTTGCACGAACCCTGAGTGGTGTGTCTGAGCTAGCTAAATAGCCAGGGATGATTAAGAAGCTATTTCCCAATTGGCCAGCTAAGAGTAGGCATGCACAGAGTCAGAACTGCCTGCATGTGCAGGAGAGAGGCATCGTCGCTTTAATGAGGAAGAGGTACGTTTGACAACAGGAAGTGAAGTCAGGACTCTTGATGCTTGTTTCAGATCATTGATACAGCACCAAAGCCAATGGCTCGGAGGGTTATTCAGCTTTCAATTGTTGACCCATAACTTTTTTGCCAAGAAATTTGACCACCCTCAGGATCTCTCAGTGACCTATAGAGATACTTACACATTGGATTGTAGGATACATTGATAAAAATAAAAGAACGGCTCTTGGTTGTCTTTTTATTAAAATGTCAGTCTCCTGGCTCCCTATGGCTCTTTCTTTGACACTAGTTGTAATTAAGCGAGTCAGAAATCTTAATAAATTGAAGTTGCTGTAGATCAGTGACTTATGGTGCTTCTGTTTCAGTCTTTGAGGACAATGTGGTCTTGAACCTTTCCTAGGAGCTCCCTGGGAGCATGTAGCACCCAAACAAAAAAAATATGTACAGGCTGTGCAGTACATACAGGCCTCTACTGTTCTGGATTCTTTTCAGGACACTTGACATTACAGCCCATGAAAACCCAGAGCTAGCAATATCCTGTATCTTAGAATTCATTCAGATTAAATCCTTAGTAGGGATTTATTTTACTTAACAAGGGTCCTCTGGGGCGTAGACAAAATGTGGGTCAGAAAGCCCTCCAACTGTCACATGCCTATGACAAATCTATCTAGCTGTAAATGCATCCAGAGATAATAAACTTTTTTACTTGGCCATAAGGAAAAAGGAGACCAAAAGATGGTCTTGTACAGGGCCCTTAAGGTAAATCTGTTTGCCACTGGCCTAAATATAATGCTGAGAAGTTTTAGACTCCCGCTAGCCTTGTTTAGGCCTCTACAGTTCTGGGTTCTTTTAGGACTTTTGAGGATAAAGCCCATGAAACCCTAGAGCTAGCATAACACTGCATCTCCTAATTTATTCAGATTAAGTCATCAGTAGGGTTCTCCTTTACTACACAAAGGTCCTCTGGGGCCTGGACGACATGTGCGTCACATGGGTCCTAGGAAGTCCTCCTACTGTCACATGACCTGGACACTACATCTAGCTGTCAATTAATACAAAGTTAATAAGTATTTTTATTTGGCCATATGGGAAAAAGACACCAAAAATTGGTTTTGCCCAGTGGCCTATTTGTGACTCCGGCTTAAGTATAACACTGAGATGTTTTAGACTCCCGCTAGCCTTGCTTAGGCCTCCACTTTCCTGGGTTCTTTTCAGGACATTCGAGGTTACAGACCATGAAAACCCAGAGCTAGCAATGCACTGTATCTCCTAATTCATTCAGATTAAGTCATCAGTAGGGATTTACTTCTGCAGCTGCTTTTTTGCGTTTTGGCAAACAGAAGGACACTAGATCTGGATTAAACGGTCAAGGCAAACTCCATCTCTTGTGTACCTTTGTTTGCTGGAAAGTATCACCAACTTCCTGATTGGTTAACCAATCATTGGCCACTGTGCACGAAAACATCCCAAAATATTCATATAGCAAGCATGCATTGACAGTAATAGGTGCGGGTTGTGTCCCAAGGAGTGTACTAGTGCCCACTACTGACCACTGCTAGAGGTGCCAGGAAAAGGGGGAAGGAATGTCATGGGTTTGGGGTATGCTCTCCTCTCTTGCATAGAATGTATTGTGGTTTTGCTTCTTTCTGTTTTATGATTAGGCTTAAAAGAGAACAATAAACTTTTTGTGCCTAATGGTCATTGCAAGCTAAGATGGCCAGGTTAAATTTAGCAGCATCAGCATGTGTGGTTAATGTAACTGAAACTTGCTTACTTAAATATATTTTAAGGTCATATAAAGATTTATTCAGTATACTGTTTAAAAATAAAACCTGTTCTGCTTTTATCATAAGCAAATGTACAAAAATAACTTGATTTTTTTTACTATTTAAATTGTGTTTAACAATTACAATACTAAACTGATGGGTTCATCAGTTTAGTATTGTAACTGTTGAATACAATTTGAATAGTGAACTGTGTTCAGTTGTCTTCTAATTATTACTTACCTGAGCTAACAGTAATAGTCTTGTTTATTAGCTACTGACCATTCAAAATGTCAATAAGTAGCACCTAAATAGATGTCTAAACTGCAAACATAGGAAACATTGTGCTGAGGAAGGATTATACACAGAATGCAAGCCAACAGGGATAAAAAAAAACTTTTTCTAGAGCTCGGTAAAGATAAAAAATGCATAATAATGTTTATATCTCTGTTTTTATCCAATAGAGGGACTTCTAAACTCATGTTCCTATCTGATTTGGTGAGAGAAGTCTTTTGTTTACAGAGCTCAGCAGCTCAATATATTATTCAAAGACAATCCTCAAAAGTAAATGGGTTAGAGAAGTAATTTTCTCTTTCCCCTCCCTTTAGATGATTCTCTGAGGTTGTATTCTTTAAAGCGTACTTGTAGACAAGAGGGTCGGGCACAAGTAGCTACACCCAGAGTTCCATTCTGGAGCATCTCCGAAATCCCAAATTAGGGAAAACTCTATTCTTCAAATGGTAAAGAGTTCTTAAGGTTGCCCTGCCCCTGCCAAACCTCTCACCCTCATTATTCCTTCAGACAGTCATAGGCATCATTCATGGCTAGTCGAAGACCAGACCATGGCACCGAGCTTTGGTCCTGGGTCTCTATTTTACCATTGCTGCATTTAGTAGATACAACTCTATGGCTTTTCTTGCGCAATGTTGATTAGAGGAGATTTCGGGATGGGGGGGATTAATTGCCTGAACCCTAAGAAGCCCAGCTACTGTGTTGGAGATCTGACTCTCCTAATATAAGCAGTCGATGTCCTGAATATACAAATTTTAGCCAGGCTTCCCTTGGCTTGGAACCACTTGTGACCGGCACATCAAGAAACAAAGGAGCAGTCACATCTAAGCGGCTTTTTTCGGTCCTAGGACTTTTAAATGCAGTTGCATATGCTGACCAGACAGACACACAAAACAGTAGACGCCACCTTTAAATGGTTTCTGCTCAGTGTCAGGCGCAGGGTGACTTCCTTTGAAACTGATCTGCTCACTTGTCACGGATGGGTGTCTGACAGGTCATGCAATAAAAGACAATATGGAAAAGCCTAGCACCATGGAAAGCCCCAACACTTATTTTTAATCTGAGCGGCCAAATACAAAGGCCTGGTGTATGCAGCAGATCTTTATTTGATCATCCGAAGGAATGTTATTGCCTATGACACAATGAAATTTCTCTAGCGTGGAGCCATCTGACCGCAAAACTTTTATGACTTTTTTTTGTGTGTAGATGAAGCCACAGAACCTGTCAGTAAATGGCAGGTTATTGGGGAGCTTTCAGAAACTTTACAAGTCTGCATTAATACTGATCTAAAATGTCACAGCAACAGTATCATTATCCAAAAAAAGTTCTTGATCTCCAGTGCAGTGACTTTGTCAGGCTGAAATGATGCTGCCAGTTTGCTCCAGGGAGGAGGAAGCATTTCCCTAAAGCAGAACTAAACTTCAAAAATAAAAAAGTGCAAGCAGAGGAGTTTACTCCCTAATGTAAAGGTGTGCAGTATACTTGAACTTCACAGTCCTATACTCACTTTGCATTATACTAAGTGTACTGTATATAATATAAATGGGCACAGAAAGTATCCAGAAAATGGAAGTCCAGTCATTCGATAAAGTCCAACTCCAGTTTTGCTTGCCAAGACCGCCACTATTTTTCCCTTGCCCTTTCCCAACATAACCTAGAAGATTGAGGACATACAACGGTGGAAATAAGAATGGCCTTGATCTAGAATCAGAATCAATATAGCAACATCTGATTTTATTTTTGCAGGGCAACAAATTAAAAAAATATTATGTAACTTCAGCTTTTAAGAAAGTTTTCAATACTTTATCATTTATAATAAAAACTCAAAATATATAATATATATAGCCTAAAAGACGTAATTGTGCATTCCTATGTCTCATTTACAAAAGATCCCTTTGTTCCCTCATTAATTGTAAAATGCCAGCATCATCAAACGGGCCGTTCTGGGGTAAAGTCAGTTTTTCCCCTTGAGCTCCTGTTCAGTGATTGTGTCTTCAAAGCTCTGTGGGTAAAGTGAGCGCTGTATGGGGGATCCGGTTACTTCTCTCTGCCTTTAATGAGGTTGAGCTTGTTTTCATTAACAGTTTTTCAGCTGTCCTGCCCAGACACATGATAAATATGAGGTCAGCCTTTTGTTAACCCCCCCAAAAAAAAACCTTCTTTATGAAAACACTGTAAAGAATATCATACAGAGACATCCAGAAACATATTGAGTTAACATCGGACACTGGACATCAGACAAAAATCAACATTTAGGCTAAACAAAAAAAAAAAAGAATGCTACCAAAATGACCAATTCAACGGATCCCTCCTATGTCCACCCCTTCTTTTGTTCATACTGATCTTCATGGCGTGAGGGGTATGTATGTAATATACATAGTGCAGTGATCAGGTGTATGTAATGTGCAGAGTGCAAGGGTCAGATGAATGTATTGTAAAATGTGTAGGGGTCAGGTGTATGTATTGTACAAAGTGTCAGGGTCAGGTTTATGTATTGTACATTGTGCAGGGTTCAAGGGCATGTAATGTACAGAGTACAAGGGTCAGGTGTATGTAATGTACAGGGTGCAAGGGTCAGGTGTAGGTATAGTACAAAGAACAGGGGCCAGGGGTTTGTATTGTACAACGTGCAGGGGTCAGATGCATGTAATGTACAGAGTGTAGGAGTTAGGTGAATGTTTTGTACAAAGTACAGGGGTCAGGTGCATGTAATGTACAGAGTGCAAGGGTCAGGTGTATGTATAGTACAAAGTACAGGGGTCAGGGGTTTGTATTGCACACAGTACAGGGGTCAGGGGATTGTGTTGTACAAAGTACAGGGGTCAGGGGTTTGCACTGTACAAAGTGCAGGGGTCAAGTGCATGTAATGTACAGAGAGCAGGGGTTAGATGTGTGTATTGTACATAGTGCAGGTGTCATTAGTATATACAGCCTATGCACAGACATCCTCAGTTTCCTATGTCATTGTTGGTGCCGCCTGGTGACAACATTGAGGAAACGTGACTAGCTTGACACCTTCCTCACATGGTTGGGGGCTGTTTCTTAAGTAATGTGTTCATAGCCCATTATATCCAACAACCAAGCAGTCAGGTGGCTGGAGATAAGAGCAACAAATTTTGCATCCTGTGGCCCAGGCGTGAACATAGGAAAGTGCACAGTTTACGGCTGTACGAGTAGCAGGACCTTGGTCCCTCACCAGCCAACTAGGGCCCTATGTCACATCAACAGAAGTCCCCAAATCAGTTCTGCACTAGGGCCCACTGTTGGCTGTATCCTCCACTGCTGTGGCTTTTTCCCCAGATACATGCTGGGTCTTGAGGCTGCCATCTTGGTAGAGGCAGGGCTTTGCTTCCTCATATCAGAGTCTCCAGCAAAGAGAACACTGAGCACCACAAAAGGTACATCACCGAATCTCACAGAAGTCAGAGGCAGCAGTGCCTGACATGATCCCACACGGCCAATATACAACGATAAGGCGATAGGCACAAGGGAACCTAGGCGCCTCATAAACAAAAAAGCTAAATCTTCTTAGGTGCTTCTTTCCAAAAGTTCCCTATAACATAGCAAAACTTAACTTCTTGAGTTCAGGTCCTCTTTAATTTCTAAGGAATGCTTTCCGAATGGAATGCCTTTGAATGTTTACCACAAATGTAATGTTTTTTTATTTACATTTTGATGATTACAGAATTTTCCATTTTCATTCCTCATAATCTGTATTTCATCATTTGAAGGAACGGAAGCCTTCTCTCTGTCCCTAATTTCTTCTTTATTTTTTAGCATCTCAAGGAACTTTTCTTTGTTGTTGTTCTATTCTTAGCTGGGAGTGAGTAGGAGTTGATAATCGTGGTATGTTTATAACTTTACTATGTATGTGGTGCTGAGTCACCCCGTGGATTTGTGCCAAAGGGGGATGAAATTTGTTATTGTTCTTCATGTAAATTCACACACAAACACCCAATTTGTGATTCAATACAATTTTTGGATTTATAAAATAAAAGCAGCTATTTTGGGAATGTACATTTCAGGAAATGCTGTTAATACTTAGTGAATGTTTACTAAATTTGCGCCACAAAGGAATTCTATGCTGCAAGAATATGCAACAGCACCAAGCGTGCATTGGAGAATTTAATAAAAACAAATAAATATGTATTGTTTTCATTTGAAATTGAAATTTCCATCTGTTTTTAAATCTTTTCTGGGATTTGCTCCCTTTAGAATGCTACCAAAATGACCAATTCAACGGATCCCTCCTATGTCCACCCCTTCTTTTGTTCATACTGATCTTCATGGCGTGAGGGGTATGTATGTAATATACATAGTGCAGTGATCAGGTGTATGTAATGTGCAGAGTGCAAGGGTCAGATGAATGTATTGTAAAATGTGTAGGGGTCAGGTGTATGTATTGTACAAAGTGTCAGGGTCAGGTGTATGTATTGTACATTGTGCAGGGTTCAAGGGCATGTAATGTACAGAGTACAAGGGTCAGGTGTATGTAATGTACAGGGTGCAAGGGTCAGGTGTAGGTATAGTACAAAGTACAGGGGCCAGGGGTTTGTATTGTACAACGTGCAGGGGTCAGATGCATGTAATGTACAGAGTGTAGGAGTTAGGTGAATGTTTTGTACATAGTACAGGGGTCAGGTGCATGTAATGTACAGAGTGCAAGGGTCAGGTGTATGTATAGTACAAAGTACAGGGGTCAGGGGTTTGTATTGCACACAGTACAGGGGTCAGGGGATTGTGTTGTACAAAGTACAGGGGTCAGGGGTTTGCACTGTACAAAGTGCAGGGGTCAAGTGCATGTAATGTACAGAGAGTAGGGGTTAGATGTGTGTATTGTACATAGTGCAGGTGTCATTAGTATATACAGCCTATGCACAGACATCCTCAGTTTCCTATGTCATTGTTGGTGCCGCCTGGTGACAACATTGAGGAAACGTGACTGGCTTGACACCTTCCTCACATGGTTGGGGGCTGTTTCTTAAGTAATGTGTTCATAGCCCATTATATCCAACAACCAAGCAGTCAGGTGGCTGGAGATAAGAGCAACAAATTTTGCATCCTGTGGCCCAGGCGTGAACATAGGAAAGTGCACAGTTTACGGCTGTACGAGTAGCAGGACCTTGGTCCCTCACCAGCCAACTAGGGCCCTATGTCACATCAACAGAAGTCCCCAAATCAGTTCTGCACTGGGGCCCACTGTTGGCTGTATCCTCCACTGCTGTGGCTTTTTCCCCTGATACATGCTGGGTCTTGAGGCTGCCATCTTGGTAGAGGCAGGGCTTTGCTTCCTCATATCAGAGTCTCCAGCAAAGAGAACACTGAGCACCACAAAAGGTACATCACCGAATCTCACAGAAGTCAGAGGCAGCAGTGCCTGACATGATCCCACACGGCCAATATACAACGATAAGGCGATAGGCACAAGGGAACCTAGGCGCCTCATAAACAAAAAAGCTAAATCTTCTTAGGTGCTTCTTTCCAAAAGTTCCCTATAACATAGCAAAACTTAACTTCTTGAGTTCAGGTCCTCTTTAATTTCTAAGGAATGCTTTCCGAATGGAATGCCTTTGAATGTTTACCACAAATGTAATGTTTTTTTATTTACATTTTGATGATTACAGAATTTTCCATTTTCATTCCTCATAATCTGTATTTCATCATTTGAAGGAACGGAAGCCTTCTCTCTGTCCCTAATTTCTTCTTTATTTTTTAGCATCTCAAGGAACTTTTCTTTGTTGTTGTTCTATTCTTAGCTGGGAGTGAGTAGGAGTTGATAATCGTGGTATGTTTATAACTTTACTATGTATGTGGTGCTGAGTCACCCCGTGGATTTGTGCCAAAGGGGGATGAAATTTGTTATTGTTCTTCATGTAAATTCACACACAAACACCCAATTTGTGATTCAATACAATTTTTGGATTTATAAAATAAAAGCAGCTATTTTGGGAATGTACATTTCAGGAAATGCTGTTAATACTTAGTGAATGTTTACTAAATTTGCGCCACAAAGGAATTCTATGCTGCAAGAATATGCAACAGCACCAAGCGTGCATTGGAGAATTTAATAAAAACAAATAAATATGTATTGTTTTCATTTGAAATTGAAATTTCCATCTGTTTTTAAATCTTTTCTGGGATTTGCTCCCTTTCTAAACATCTACAGGTCTTAAGTTGATATTGTTTTTATTATTTTAAGAATAAAGCCCAATACTAGCTTTTCTTTGGAAACATAAAATGCCTTATCTAAAGCATTGTTCTCCAGGCACAATTACAGCACTTATATGTTGATGACGCCCAGCACCATTTACCAACTTCCTGTAATTCCAGGGTGTCAAGAACACACCCCCTGGGGAGGGGCCTCATTCAGCAGTTCTTAGCTTGCTCTGTCCTCTGCTGTATTTCAGAATCTACCAATGGCAAATAATGAACTTTCCTAATATTTGAATGAATAAAAGTTTGTATAGTATAGGGTTTTTGTTGCTGTCCGAGATTCACCTATTTAGAGAAATCTCCTGTATGCAGGGGGAGGAGGGTATTATGTGAAATGCAGAAAGATGTGCTATAGGTGGGCCCTGGTGGGCTGTCAGCAATAAAATAAAGAGATCTTCCAGCAGTAATTCCACATTCTGATCCTGTCCATTTCTGAATTCTAATTATTCCTGACCTCCTTAGTGTGTTCTGGTTTCTTCTGTTACATTACCTATGGTATGAAATAAATAAAAAAATCCAGCAGAAATGGTGGAAGTGCGGCATAGCAGGCACATCAGGTGTGCAATCGCAGTAATCCTAATCCAGAGATAGTGGAAGGCCTTCATAATCTGAATAGAAGGTATGCAGACCTTAGAACTCAATGCAGGGAGGGTGGAAGCTCCTTATAATGAGCACAGTAGGGGTACAGACCTGGGAACTCAGTACAGGAATTGTGGAAACACCTCATATTAGACACAGGAGGCCTATTTAGATAGGCAGATAGAAATTGGAAAGTACAGGTAGTCCTCCGGTTACATACGAGATAGGGACTGTAGGTTTGTTCTTAAGTTGAATTTGTATGTAAGTCGGAACAGGTACCTAATTTTAATAAATACAATTAGGACAGATGTTTGGGTCAACATATTATTAAGCAGCATGGTGTCAGTTACTGTATAAAATCCTCACTGTGAGTTAATCGCAATAAAGCAAAAAAAAAAAAACTTTATGGAGCCCAGACATTCATTAACCTCCTGGAGAAAGCTGTGCTTTGATATGCAAAAAGAAGCAACTGCAGAGTTTGTCTTGGTCATTAAAGAGTTATGAGATGTTGCAGAAGAGCTCAGCCCTTAGGATCACCCACAACCTCAGCTGTGTTTAGCAAAAGATTTCATCTGCAAGTCATTCAAACCACCCCTCCCCCCATCAAACCTCTGTCCTGCAGCGGAGAAAGCAGGGAAGCTTTGTTCGTATCTAGGAGTCGTTCTTATGTAAGATGTCCTTAACCCGGGGACTACCTATAGTATACTGAGGCTGTCCCTGTTCTGGGTAATGCAAAATTGTCCTTCTGATGGACAATTTTTGTCAGACTCTATTCAGGAATTTAGAGACTGTAGATGATACAGCAATGTAAAATTAGCTAGTAGTAGGACATTTTATTATTGTAGAATTATCCAAAAAAATACAAATAGTTTTTTTTTTTTTAACTGCAATAATTAGGATACTACAGCTAAAGTTGGCCAGCAGTAGAAAATGTAAAATGGTGCAAGCTGGAGCTTTACTATAACAGGATACTGCAGAGGGTACAGTAGTAAAAAAACTGGCCAGCAGCGGGACAGTGGGGGGTAACAGGGATAGTAGGCCCAACCGGTATGGCTTAACTTTTATTTTATCTATAGGAATGAAGAGTAAATGATACATGTGAATTATATAATGTGAAGTGGTTTAGGTGCACACCCTTCTTGTAATAAAATTATTTCTTTGAGGTAGCGGAATTATTTCCATGATGTGGTGATTGACTGTTGTAGGAGCTAGCAATCAGAAATAAACTATAGTTTCAATGATCCGAATCATTCCCTATGTCAGTTTTTTTCTATGAATTTTCTATACCAGCTCTTCGAATGCAAGGACACAATGGCTGCTCTGTGTTCCCCTTTATATAATAAGGGTGCAGGTGTATCCAAAAGCCAAAAGTCTCCTGGGCGAACCTGTGCCAGGAACAGTAATAGGTGAATCTATAGTAGCAGAGATCCCCAAACATATTCCCAATACCAACATTAAAATTTTCTCTTAACTTTAAAGCTATGTTCAAATGGATGGCCAACATGCCATGCAATTACCCTCCTAAGCACCCTATATCAATCACTACATATCCAGAAGCACGTACATGTGGTTTTAATAGGCATTTTGTAGTCTTTGTCAAACTGCTATAGGAGTTTTATTTCAAAGCTTGCATTTGTCCTGTGCAGATTATGAAGGGGTACATGAAAGGTAAACACATAATTTGCCCTCCCAAATGCTATGTCTATGAAAGCAATTCAGCAGAAAACCAGCAAGGCAGGGAAGTCTTGCTACAGGGACAAAAATGCTGTGAAAAAAGGATTTTCAGCTACTACCAGCATAGCCCCCATCGGTCCCAGTTTCAACCTCTGTATTTGTCACTTTTTGCCACTTTAAAATGCTGGGAGGTACAGTATGCCTCAGGGGCGATCAGTGGTCTTGGTGGTACATTTTTTTATTCACAGTGAACCGCTAAGGTACCTCTCACGTTGACCATCAGTCATACTGTATCCTAAACCCTTGACCACTAAATCCTAACCCAGTCCCTGTTCTGCAGCTGCCTCTGCAGATCTTTATTTCCTTTTCTTTGCAGATCTTGCAACCAATAACATCAATGACTGTGTATTCCAAAAAAGCCTGGTCTGTCTTTATTTACCCCTTGTGCCCTGAAGGGGGCAGTAATATCTCATATGTATGTACACCAGGGAAGCCAAATCTTACAAAGTTTGATACTTGCTGCTCAGCATAATGCAGTCAGATAATATGCAATTGACATGGCTGCCCGGTAGCAAGTTGAAGCTGATTCATTAGAATTCACCGTCTGCGGGACACATTTTACAATCCAGGGGCACAAATAAATCCGGCCTAATAGACTACACAGTGCCTTGGGGTTGGTAGCAATCTAACAGGTTCTCTTTAAAGTAGAACTAGTGATAGGTACAGGTATGCATGAACAAATCGGTAACTAGTTTACGTATGTTATTATAACTTAATCGTGGTGCCAATGCTCAAAAATTGTTTGCAATTGTTTCCAGCAATATTAGGAATGATCAAGCTCTGTACAGGTAGTCCCCGGGTTACATACAAGATAGGGAATGTAGGTTTGTTCTTAAGTTGAATTTGTATGTAAGTTGGAACAGGAACATTGGTTTAATAAATACAATTAGGACAGATGTTTGTCTCAACATATTATTAGGCAGCATGGTGTCAGTTACTGTATAAAATCCTCACTGTGAGTTAATCAAAAACAAAGCAAAAAAAATAAAAAAAATCTATATGGAGCCTAGACATTCATTAACTTCATTAAATTCATTAACTTCTGGAGCAAGCTGTGCTTTGATATGCAAAAAGAAACAACTGCAGAGTTTGTGTTGGTCATTAAAGAGTTACAAGATGTTACGGACAGCTCAGCCCTTAAGATCACCCACAACCTCAGCTGTGTTCAGCAAAAGATTTCTTCTGCATTTCATGCAAACTGCCCCCCTTCCCCCATATCAAGCCTCCATCCTGCACACCAGGGAGCTGTGAAGCTCTGTTCGTATCAAGGAGTCATCAGTATGTCGGATGTCCTTAATTTGGGGACTACCTGTTCTTTGGAGACAGGAGGGGAAATGCATAGAATATAACTGGGTAAAGAAATGACACTAGGGACTGTTGATCCGGAGTATATCTGATTGGCGGAATTGGACTCAGGAAGGAATTTTTCCCGTTAGAGCAAATTGAACCATGTTTTATAAGGGTTTTATAAGGGTTTTATTCCGCCTTCCTCTGGATCAACTTTGCATACATAGATCTATATGGAATGTTCAGGTTTTTTGGTTTGTTTTATTTTCCAAGTGGTTAAACCTGGAACAGCTATAGTAGACAATAGTGGTCTGTCTTTGCTGCTGCAGCACAATGGGTTGCCAAACACCGGAGGGTGGATGTACCAATGGTAAATTTTCACCCGAAATAATCGCCTCGGGTGATGAAAATTTTGCTCCTGTATGCAGCTTTAATGTCAGTCATTTACATACTACTGTACAGAAGAACCCTGCACAAATAGCCAGTCGGTTGCATTGCTGATGTGCTAAGAAGGAACTTCTGGTGTAAGTAGAAAGCAGTGACAGAGAGATTAACTAATCAATCTGCTGCTTCCTCTTCGCTGTCCAATCACGGACATAGGGAGGGGCTAGACCTAGTTCTAATAATTATTGCAGTGGAATACAAATCAGGTCTTCAAGCTGCCTGTGCTGGGTGCAAAACTGTGCAAATCTCAATCCTGGGAGGATATACGTTACAAATTATTAGAAAAAAAAGATTGTAAGCCTTCTGAGCAAGGTCCTCTCCTCCTCCTATGTCACTGTCTGTATCTGTCTGTCATTTGCAACCCCTATTTAATGTACAGCTCTGCTTAATATGTTGGTGCTATATAAATACTGTTTCATAATACTAACTATATTCTTTAATTTAAAGACTATTGTGTACCCTTCATTTCCAGTCTGAATATATCTGGACCAGTTCTACAACCGTCTAGTCGCTAATTTACCTCCCAAAACGTGGAGGGCTTATTAATGTCTAGTACAAACGAATTCTTTCCATCTGAGCTGTAACATAAAAAAAGAGGGGAATCCATAGCTGGAAACATTGGAAGGGGGGGACTTTTTTACATTATTAAAAAAAAAGAAACAAGCATCTAGAAAATATTGATTTAATAAATGAAAGGCATTCCATTCTTTCCTATTGTGTAACATATCCTCCGTTTTATAACCGATCAGTAGGAATTTGTAATGTGGAATATTTGAAGCAACGTTTCGTCGGCCAATTGAATCCTAGTTTCCCGTTCAGTATTTTTGTAAGCCGGTGTGCCAACTTCTCAGAGCAAAAGAGAGAGAAATAGAGAAAAAAAAAAAGTTTGAGCAGACAGCATTAAATAGTTGATTTGTCATCAAATTCTTTCTCAACCACCACTGCAAGGAACTCCTGGAATTTTAAAGTACATGCTCCTCTGCAGACTGAACCAGTCCTGAAAGAAGAATGAACACTGAAGTGTGGATTGCTGTATGCGGAAGGGGATCACATACAATGCAGTTCTGGCAAGTGTAGAAATTCTTCCCAACTTGTCAAAACTTAAAAGGGGTTGTAACAGGCTGAACAAACAACTTTTCTTTGTGATTGTATCTGACGGGTCCGGTGCCAGGAACAAACGGGAAGGGTATAGCAGCCTGATCTTTTTTTTTTAAGAACATGAAAACTCAATCCCATATAAAAAGCACTAACGGGTGTGCAAATCCTAATAATGAATATATATGTTCCCTTTTGGGTTCTTAAAAATGACCACAGCCCTTCCCTTTAGTCTTGCACAGTTGTACGGCTCTTCTCCTGGGCTGAAATCGCTTACTCTGATTTCATTGCACACTGTGAGCTTCTCATAATGGGCCTGATTTATTAAAGCTCTCCAAGGCTGGACAGGATACACTTTCATCAGTAATCCAGCAAACCTGGAATGGGTTTTCCTAAAAGTCATTTGCAAATGTGTTCAATCCTGGAGCAGATCCATTCCAGGTTTACTGGATCAGGAAAGGCCAAATCTTCAAGGACATATTTGCTTTCCCTACTCAATTGTCAATTGTTTGCTAGACTTTGCTCACCTTTTGTTTTTTTGCACCTGGAATGTATTTAGCTAAATCAAACAAAAAGTTCTATTGGGCCTTAATTTTGCTGTAAAATAATAGGCTCAAAGCACAAAGCTTAGACCCAAGGACAACAATCGTTATATTAGCAATGTGACTGAGGTTTTTAAATCTGATCAGCTGAAAGCAATTGTCATATAATTGTAATATTATTGTGTACAACCCACATTTCTGCAAACGACTGTAGCCTGTATCTTCCTGTAGCCTCTCTACTCCACTCCTCCAATACCAGAACCAAAGCTGGACCGATATATGATACAGCGACCTATTGATCCATGCAATTTTTTGATAAATGTATTTCCAATCCGTGACTTGTGTACTGCAGATCTGTATTTACCAACACATCCAATCTATCTATCACGTACAATAGGTTGACGGCTGGTTTCCCTATAGATTCACTTCCGATCTGATTATCTTAGGATATTGGATCAAAAGAGGAAACTGGCCTGTGTGTACTAGATCTTAGATAAATGGCCATAAAATCGGTACTAGAGGCTCAAATACACATCTCTGACCATCACTTCAAAACGGAGCTGCAGTAGACAACTACCACCCAGGAGGAGCCCTCCTAGAATTCTGTCTGCTTCAAGTGCCCAGAAATGGACCTGTAATGCCCTACATGTTTTATTTGTACTGGTCCACTAGGTAGGTTCCTTTCTACCCCTAGCCTGGTCCTTCCATGCCGAGTTCAGTTGGTTTTGACCCTCAAGATATACACAGCTCTGCCACATTGGTGGTGGACGTAGGCAGTGGTGGACGTAGCTAATGACGGGTCAGTGTCGCACCCAACTCCAACTTCCCCCATGACCCCAACCACAATATGACACAGAAGCCCAGAGGGAAAGATGAATTGACAGAACTTCCTTTAAAGCCTTGGGTGGAGGGCCCCATCATGCTGTTTGACACTTTGCCCCTCCCAATACCCACCCCTGCTTACAGATCTTGTCCCTCCCCCAGCCTGTGATTGGACAAGAGATACAGCACCCTGATAAACTCATCTCCCTGTCACTCCACTCCTCTGAACATGCTCCTTGTTAGCATGAGCACTCCAGCATGCTTGGTTAGCTTTGTGAGCTACATCATCCTCTCCCATTCTAAGCTCTTCTCTACAGGGCCTGCAAGAGGCTGATTCAGAGTCAAATATGGGGACCGACCTATTTAAAAAACTAAGAATGTATTATTAAAATGGTAATTGCATAAATGTGTTTTTTTACCTACCTGGCGTTCAGTTTTAAGATGCCGCCATAACGTCGGAGTCTTTTTGATCTCGATTATCCTTCAGCAATAGAACTGTGTGGTCTACCAGGATGTATTCCACCTTATTGAAATGAAACACATTTCCAGCAATGAAGAAACGGCTACAAATCATACATTTTTTAAGCGCCTTGGTTTATTTTTGTTCCGGCAATGCCAGCCGATAAGATATTTTGCACATGTGGAGTAATACCTATTGTGTAACCCTAATGTGATTTTATCTTATCATAGACAGGATGACATATCTGTGTTATCGTACAAAAATAAACGCTCGTACTTTACCACACACACACCTCGCCGCGTCTCCGAGACGTATACACATATATATATATATACCACACACTCTCACATCCTCTTATCGCAGCTCCTTGTGTGAGAGAATTTGTGAATGGAATGCAGAATGATTCAGAACCGAAAAAACAAGCCTGGAAACGTTCCGATCGCTCACAGAGGAAATGCTTATTGTGAGGGAATCTCGGTTCTAGCCGGCAAGAAGAATATTCACATATGTCTCATAGAGGCCTGGTACAGATAGGGTTGATCCCAAAATTTGAATGATGTAAGATTCGGAGCATATTTTAGGAATTTAGAAGTCATGGGCCGAAATGGAAAGTTCTGTGTTATTTTTGGCAGTTTGGATTCCCAAAAGGGACCAAAGGCGGCCCCAAAGTCTGCTTCTGTGGATGCCTTGGTGCCCTTAGCCTGAAGCAGTGTTTTTTGACCATTACAACATAGGTGAACCCTCCAAAAAACTTTCAGGTCTTCAGGGAACTTCTTCTATATCTCCTATATCTACATCTCACAGTACATTAGTGTGATGGTCAGTGGGAAGAATTCCTCTTACATTGCTGGCCGTTGAGAAGAATGTCACCCCTATAGATAGCCAAAAAGATTATTGGTGTCACCTAAACTGACATGATAGGTGCAAATTGCTCATTGCTCAAGGAACCCATAGTAACCTCTGGAGAAACCCTTAGGTTCTACGGAACTCTGATTGAAAAATGCTGGCTTAAAGTGACCCTATTAGCACCAAGACTGGGATGGTGGAGGTTGGAAGAGGGGAAGGCAATTTTTCTTTTTGGATTTTTCCCCAACAAGGTGAAAAGCAGTGAGGGATAGGGGATTGGGTGAAGAGGGACTTATAGGGGGGAGTCTATGTGGTTTTGGTAATGGGCGAGGAAGGGTACTTATGTGTGTGTGTGGGGGGGACGGGCGGTATTTTTGCTGAGGGGTGAGCAGAATGTATGCTGGATGTAGGATTTTTGCGTGGGTAGATGAGGGAAAAAAGTTTTTTGAGGTTGATATTAGGATCCCAAATACTTCTGGAAGAAAAGGAATCATGTTGTAGTGGAGAAGTGGATAAGGTAAAGACCGATAAGCTCATCTCTTTGCCAGTTTGCTTTTCCCTTTCTATCAGGATATCTCGTGTTGGCACATGAACACTACAGCAAAACTGATTTCCCCCTGTGCTGCTTATTTGTTTCACAGTGTGAGATCTACCATACTGGACCTGCAGGAGACCGATAACAAATCAAATTCACCTACTAAGGGCCGGGTCACACTTGCTGCTTGATTGGTCCCTTTTGTGGCTCCCCATGGCTGGCACCTTGCTATCGGGTCAAAGACTTGCACGGCTCAAAAACAACCAGTGTCTGGACATTTACCAGCTGGTGGCAGTGAGTGGTCTCAATGCAGCCCCTATTCATTCCCCTATATGTAGAATCCCCCCATGTGGCAGCTTTTACTGGTATAAGAAAATGGGAAATGCACCGTCAGTGTAAATTAGCCCTTACAATGTCTGTATTTCAAATGCACCTAATGATGTGAATATATACAGCATTACAATGATTTGTACATTTTCAAACTGCCTGGAATTTAGCATTAAAGAGAATTGAAGCAACGTTTGGCATTTACATGGTAAATCCTGTATTGGATCCTAGTGATTGGATTAAGGTCTACTTAAAAAAATTATTATTATTATTATTATTATTATTATTATTATTATTAATAAAAAGGATTTATATAGCGCCAACATATTACGCAGCGCTGTACATTAAATTAAAAAAAAAATGAAACAAATATTGTGTGTGAACCTCTATATGTTTGTTCTGGACATACTCAGTGCACTGTACTACTGGAAGGATTGTCTTTAAAATAGAGACACGAGCAGAAGAAGGTAAAATATTATTTTTTTTTCTATCTGGCCCCTTGACACATAATTAGGCCCTTGGCCAACCTTTACCTAATGTGCTGCATGAGCCTGAAATGGCCATTGTTCTTTATGATCAGATCTCTGATGAATGTACTTACTACAAAAGTATGGACAGACGAAACCTCCAAGCACTGTCTAGCCTGGTACTTAATGCGGACCTTTCAGTAACTCTACAAGTCTGAATGAATTCCTTGCATGTCACAGTATACAGCAACAGTAGCATTAAATAATCCACCTTTTATCAATGAAATGTAATCCTTGAGTTCCAGTCTAGTGTTTTTTGTCTAGGCTGAGATGATGTCATTGGTCTTCTGCTGGCAGGAAGAAATGTGTCCTCAGTCATTTCTGCCCAGTCATCAGACAAGTCACAAGGTTAGAAACTTCAGCAGGGGCAAATTTTACATTTGCAAGTGCAGGGAAGAAGTGGGCGACACCTGGATTTACCTGATTGTATCATCTGAGCCCTATCACGTCCAATGGTTCTCGGGGCCGATATCGGACAGGAATCTGGTGTATGTACAGTGCCCATCATCCATCGTCGAAACGACCGTCCTGGTGGATCCAAGGACGATGGACGACGAATGATCTTAATGGAAGCAAAGGGGGAGAGCAGGGTGCCGCTCCATTGTTCTCCACCTCCCCTCTTCATAGAGCAGAATGGCGCTGTATGTACAGCACTCCTTCAAGCATCGCGCAGTCCTTAGTCGCTGGATCGTGAAAGATCCTTTCCAACGACAATTATCGGACATGTGTACCCAGCCTTAGACTTGGAAAAATATGATGATCCAAGATAATGCCTACACTGGGATGGTGCCCATCCAAGCTACACATAGGCTGGGTACATACATGCAATTTTTGTCGTTGATCTTTCACGATCCTTTCCTACGACAAAGGACTGAACGATGCATGAAGCTCTATGGAGAAGAAAGGGGGGAGAATGACTCCGCTGCGCTCTCTCCTCTTCACTTACATTACAAACGTTCGGAGTCCAGTGGATCCGCCAGGACGGTCTTCAGACGACGAGCGCTGTACACATGCCAGATCCTCGTCCAATATCAGCCCAGAGCCAATTATCGGATGAGAGTCATCTGACGTGTGTATGTAACCATACACATGGTTACTGGAGAAGATAAACTATAATTGAAGAACTTGGGTGATCCAGCAAACAATAGCAAATGATTGTTAATAAATCCATTCCAGATATGTGGATTACCCAAGTTCATCCATTAATATTATTATTATTATTATTAATAAACAGGATTTATTTAGCGCCAACATATTACGCAGCGCTGTTAATAATAAACAGTTTTTTTTTATATAGCGCAAATATAATATGCAGCTCTGCACATTAAATAGAGGTTGCCTATAACAGACAGACAGAGACACAGGGCCTGATTTAGTCAAGCTCTCCAAGGCTGGAGAGGATACAGTTTCAGCAGTGAGGCTGGGTGATGCAGCAAACCTGGAATGGATCTTGTCTTGGCTTCAAAACATTTGCCAGCAAATAGTAAACGTCTTTGAAGGAATCCATTCCAGGTTTGCTGGATCACCTAGCTTTACCGATCAAAGTGTATCCTCTCCAACCTTGGAGAGCTTTAATAGGCCCACAGAAGGAGAGGCCCTTGGCCAGAAGAGCTTACAATCTAAGAGTTGGGAAGCAGCACACAGTAGGGGGATAGTCTATATTCTCCAGCTTTGTGGAGCTTTAATAAATCAGGCCCATTACTTAGCACACACAAACAAAAGAACAACATAACTGCATCTCTTAGATTGTAAGCTCTTCGGGGCAGGGTCCTCTCCTCCTCTTGTGTCACTGTCTGTATCTGTTTGTCATTTGCAGCCCTTATTTATGTACAGCGCTGCGTAATATGTTGGCACTATATAAATTCCTGTTTATGATTATTATTATTAATATTATTATTATTATTAATAGTAAAAATAATAATAATAATCTTCATGTGGCCCAAAAACCTACCAGCTTCATATGCCTGATGCCGAGCTAACAGACAACAAGCAAGCACCTTCAAAGCCATGCTAAAGACAGGTCACATGTGTCTCCTAAATAAAGAGGACAAGCTAACCCCCTGATCTTCATCTCCTTCTACTTGGCCTAAAACAGAGAAATCCTAATGGCATATCTTTCCTTTACCACAATAAAATATAGGCAACCGGAGTGCTCCCATGATGTAAGGAGACCTTGTAAGTTACGCTCAGCCTGGGGTACAAATCTATAAAAGGTTGCGTGAGTACAATATATAGATCGAGCTCCAGCTTGCAAACCTGATGCAAAGCTGCATGAAAATGTATGAGGGTTTAAA
The DNA here is from genome assembly GCF_032062135.1 of Pyxicephalus adspersus. Classification (NCBI taxonomy): domain Eukaryota; kingdom Metazoa; phylum Chordata; class Amphibia; order Anura; family Pyxicephalidae; genus Pyxicephalus; species Pyxicephalus adspersus. Next base: position 144,731,956 of record NC_092861.1, read on the forward strand.
CTGTCTGTGACATGTCAAACATGACATAAGCATGTGTTATTGGATACTATAATCCTGCCTACAGCTGAGTATACACATGTGGGGCAGTCTGTGTATGTCTGAGAGATGTATGCAAGCTTTGATCTTTATGTCTGTCTGTGTCTATCTATCCATCTATTATCTATCTATCTATCTATCTATCTATCTATCTATCTATCAGTTTATTTAATTTATCTATCTCTCCATCTATATAGCATTTATTTAATCTAATTTCCCCATGAGGAGAATTGTTATGCATTACAGAAGCCCCGCACAAAACTTTTTATCTACAGCTTACAATATATTGAAATGATCAGTAAGTTGTAGGCCAGGGGTGTCAAATTCAAATACAACAGAGGGCCAAAAGTAAAAACCTAGACAAAGCTTGAAATAGAGAAAGAGGCATAAGATTTTTTATTTAATTTTATTTAAGAAAAAATGTATCTCTTGTATGCCTCTTTCTCTATTTGTAGCCTTCGGAGTTACATTTCAATGGTAACCGTTTTGCACAGGCTAACAATACTAATAACAATATTCTTCTATGGAAATCCAACGATTCAAGTCCATGCCTTGGATTAGCAAGGAAAAGTACAGCTGAGGGGGAGCGCTAGAAATGTCAGACGCGGCCATTGCGGGGCTAAATCTTATGAGTGGCCCGCTGCTGGAACCCCCTCTTTATTGAAATAGCACTGCTACTAAAATTCCCGGCATTACTTGCATCTATAAAACAGTCCAATGCAGGGCCATGTATAGGCAGAGATAGGCACACATAGTGATGCTGGTATTTGTAGTAGCGGCGCTATTTCAATGCAGAGGCGGGCCAGCTGCAGTTCATATTTAGGATTTCTTTGAGGGCCAACAAAAAAGGGCGTTGCGGGCCAGATTTTGCCTGCGGGCTGGAGTTAAAACAGTGTGCACCCCTATACTGGCGTATGCTGAAGAAGTGACCTCCTATACTGTGGCCTTGATTTAATAAAGCTCTCCAAGTTTGGAGAAGATAGACTATCATGGGAGAACCTGAGTTTTCAAGCAAACCGGTATCGGACCTGGTCCAGGAATAAAAGTAATTGCCAACTTATAGTAAATGAGTTTGAAGAAATCCATTTGATTTTTTTCTATCTTCTCCAGTCTTGGAGATCTTTAATAAATCAGGCTCTGTCTAAAGAAAATGATGTCCTCACATTGGTAGTCACTGTAGGTGGGAGCTACAGGTCAAGGAACCTCTAACAACCCCTGGATGAACCATAGAGTTCAAAGGGGCAATGGTTGACAAAGCCTGGTTTAAAACCTACCATCTGTCTATTCTATTCTCCATGACTTACAGATCAACTCTGCTATACATTGGGTCATGGTCAGGATACGCTATTGTATTTTTGAACCCCCCCCCCTAAATCCAGGACTGGTACCTTGTATTACCTCTTCTTCCACAAAAGATGTCCTCAATCTTCCATGGATTACTGGAAATACCATAGGGGGTAGTGGTTGTAGGATGGTGGTGGATCCACCAGGGGAGCCATTGAACCCAGGGTTTTATCATGCTGATAATAGACACCTGGTGCTTAGATGACTAAAATGTTATGGAGCAAAAGCTTTAAGTAAAAATTCCACAAGCTCAGGTCAATAAGTCTAATTACAAGTAACACATCCTAAAACCAATACAAATGTTTATGTAAAACCAAAAACCTAAATGTTGTACACACTGTCATGCTGGTTGTGTCAGCCAAGGTCTGGATACAAAAGCTAACATACCAGCACACTGACATGGTGTGGTAATTACATTGTTCAACAAAGATAAGATATCCATTAGGAAAGCAGATGGTATGTGTTACAGGGCGGCCAAACTACGATCCTCAGAGGTGACTGGTACACCATTAAAACACTACACGTCAATTAGTGTATATGCTGTGGATAGGAAAACTATGGGAGTGGTTGAGTAGTTTAAAAAAAGACAACGGGTAGGACTGACTCCATTTAATGCATGCAATTGATGTGTTGTCAGCCAGCGAAAAAGCAAAAATAAATTATGATATACTGTGTTGTATGTTACATAGTCCTGATTATTGTACTCTATATACTCTGTTGTATGTTACATAGTCCTGATCGCTGTACTCTATATACTCTGTTGTATGTTACATAGTCCTGATCAGCTACAGGGAAGTCCCAGGAACCTACAATACAGTTAGGGATTTGTATCATGGAAATTACCAACAAAATTTAGACCCCCCCACCTGCAATCCTGGGCAGTTAGCTGATGCAGTTTTGCCCAGGTCTGTGGCACATTTAACTCTGGGGGTGAGACAGTGGGGGTGATTTACTAAAGGAAGAGGGACAAGATGGGCACGTAGGTGCAAGACAAGGAAAGGGGTAAAGACAGGGACTAAATGACAAGATAGGCAGAAGGACAAGGCAGGGGCAGAGGACAAGGACATTGGGATTAATCAGGTACAAGATAAAGGAGAACGGCAGGGGCAGGGGTAAAAGACAAGGACTAAATGACAAGACAGAGGGGTAAGATGGGGCAAGGGGACAATTCAGGCATTGGACTTAAAAATAGAATCAAGGGGGCAAACAAAGGGCTGGATGACAACACATGGACTAAATAACAAAATAAGGGGGCAAGACAGGGACAGGGGCAGAAGACAGGTTCAAATCAAGTACTAGAGAACAAGATAAAGGTAAGGGGACAAGCAAAAGAGGACAAGACAGGGACAGGGGCAAAGATTGGAATTGAAAAAAATCAGAGAGGCAAAGGGGCAAAACAAATGCAGGGCTACAAGTCAGCAGTGCGAGACAGGGGCAAGCAAAGGGGCTGATGATAAGACAGGGGCTAATTTACAAGACAGAAGGTAAGGGGATAGAAAGGGGCAGAAGACATGGACATGGAGACAAGCAGGCACCAGTGTACAAGATAAAGGGGCATGACAGGGGCAGGGGTAAAAGGACTAAATGACAAGACAGAGGCAGAGGGGTACGATGGGGCAAGGGGACAATTCAGGTAGTGGACCTAAAGGTAGAGGCAACGGGGCAAGCAAAGGGCTGGATGACAACAGGGGAACAAAATAACAAAATGAAGGGGAAAAATAGGATCAGGGGTACAAGACCGGAAAAGAGGCAAGGACAGGGACTAAATGACAAGGGGCAAGACGCGGGGAATGGGGACAAATCAGATCCCGGACATAAAGCTAGAGGCAAGAAAAGGGCTGGGTCCCAACAAAGAAACCAAATGTAAAGACAGAGGGAGAGGGGCAGAATACAAAATGACATGGGGACAAGTAAGGTATCAGTGTACAAGATAAAGGTGCACAACAGGGGCAGGGGTAAAAGACGGGGACTAAATGACAAGATAAAAGCAAAAGGGACATGGCTACTAATCCGGTACTGAAATAGCAGCCAGGGGCCAGTATCAGGCAGGATCCCATGCCAGTGACCGCTTCCCCCAGGACCAGTCCCCAGCAGTCAGTGACCGGTCCTGTGTACGGAGCCCCCCATAACCCGGCTGTGACCGAGGAATCACGTCACAGTGCGGCAGGCGGACACGTGGTGCGGGAGACCTTATAAATGTGTGTGTGCAGCCCCGAGAGCCCGTCCTGTTATCTCTCCCAGGCTGAGCGGCGGTGCTGCTGTTCGGGGCGCTCTGCGATCCTCCTAACGGTGTGCACAGCGGCCAGAGACGGGAGCGGCCCCGGATCCCCGCACAGCTGTATGCAGCCCGCTCCGGGATCTCCAGCCCAAATCTCCCCCCGGCCAGCACCAGCCGATCCTCCCTCTGGAGGTGATCTGGACCCGACTCCTGGCAGCCCTGGACCTCCCAGCCCAGGAAGCTCTAGAAGAGTGTCACCCCTTCCCTCCGCTTGGATCCCCCCTGACCCGGCTGCGGGACCTCATCTAGAATCACTTGTGGGAAAACTTTGGAAAACTTTCTTGGAGTTATTTTTTGGAAACTTTTTTTGAGCCCATATTTTGTATATATTTTGTATTCTTTGTGTATAGGAAGATGCACTATTATCTCCTGAGTGTGGTCCTCACCCTGGATCTGGCCGCGGTGGCTCTCAGCCTGTCTACCTGCAGCACCCTAGACATGGATCAATTCATGCGCAAGAGGATCGAGGCGATCCGGGGACAGATCCTCAGCAAACTCAAGCTGACCAGCCCACCGGAGGATTACCCGGAGCCCGAGGAGGTCTCCCAGGATGTCATCGCCATCTATAACAGTACCAGGGACCTGCTGCAGGAGAAGGCCAGCCAGAGAGCCCTGCTGTGCGAGAGGGAGAGGACTGATGAGGAGTATTATGCCAAGGAAGTTTACAAAATCGATTTCCTCCCCCCTCCTTTCCCCTCTGAAAGTAAGTGCCCCCACTCTGCCCCTGGACCTGAGCAATGGCCGAGTACGTGATTTACCTTCTACACTCTTAGCTGTCCTCCATGTGTGTCACCTGTCCATAGCCATTGTACATAGTGTGTCCTCCAAGACTTCTGTATGTGCCACAGGCTTCTGCCCACTTCGCCTGGCATGGGTGAGGATTCTGGGTGGCATATGTAGAACCTTGTGCATGGTGCTGCTATATCCTTGTCTACTGACCATAGATATATATGTAGCTGCCAATTGAATGTTCTTTAAAAAGTTTTAAGGGTGCCATATGTAGAACTTTCTGCATGGAGGGCATGGTGGACCTATACCTTTGTCTACTGACCATAGATATATACGTAGCTGCAATGAAGTGACCCAATAGAAAGTTTTATGGGTGGCATTTGTAGAACCTTCTGCATGGTGGTGCTATATACCCTTGTCTACTGACCACAGATACATATAAAGCTGCCATGCTATTCTTCTGAAGTGTCAGCAGATGACCCAATAGAAGGTTCCTCTAACAGTTCTATGGGTGAATATGTAGAACCCTGTGCATGGAGTGGCATATGGAGTTGCATATGTAGAACCGTCTGCATGGAGGGCATGGTGCTCCTATATCCTTGTCTACTGACCATAGATACATTTGTAGCTGCAATGAAGTGTCAGCAGATGACCTAATAGAAGGTTCCTCTAACAGTTTTATGGGTGCTATATGTAGGACCTTCTGCATGGAGGGCATGGTGGTTCTATACCCCTGTCTACTGACCATAGATACATATATAGCTGCAGTGCTATTCTTCTGAAGTGTCAGCAGATGACCCAGTTGTATGTTCTCCCGTCATCTTTCTGGTTGGCATGGATGAAGAATCTGGGTGGCATATGCAGACCTTTCTGCATGGAGTGCGTATTGGTGCTATGCCTCTGCTGACAATAGCTATATATGTAGTTGCAGTGAAGTTTTTGTGAAGTGTCACAGTCTTTTAGTTTTAGATGACCCCATGAAAGTTCTTCCAGCAGTTCTTAGATTGGTATGGTTGAAGATACTATGTGGCATTTGTAGAACGTTCTGCAATGAATGAATGGTGCATGCTGGTGCTTTACCCCCTGGTATAGTTATATTAGTAGGTGCACTGCAACCTTAATCAACTTCTACAGAAGGTATTTAGAATTAGCACGTCTTCTAGTTCACGATACTCGTATAGAATGTTCCACATACTTCCAGAAGATGTCTAGTTGGCATTATAGGAAGTTCTGTGTGGCATATTTAGGATCTGTGTGCATAGTGGTGCTTTATATCTGGTCTACTGCCCATAGATAAATATGTAGCTGCAGAGGAATACTTGTGAAGTGTCAGCAGAATACTCAATAGAATGTTCTTCCAACAGTTTTCTGGTTGGCATGGTTGAAGATTCTTTGTGGGATATGTAGAACCTTCTGCAATGAGTGAATGGTGCATGTTGGTGCAGTGTTATGCCCCCAATCTACTGCCCATAATTAGATTTGTATTTAAACCAACTTTTGCAGAAGGTACTTAATATTATTACATCTTCCAGGTCCAGATAATCATGTAGAATGTTCTACACACTTCCGGCAGATGCCTGGTAGCCATCATATTAGGTTCTGTGTGGAACTATAGGACAATGCTGTGTGCTCATGTTGGTTTCTACCCCTGGTTTACTGCCCCCCAATAGATTCCTAGGTGCAGGGCAAATCCTTACCAACTTCTACAGCAGGTTCCTCACATCTAATAGTTCATGACAAATGTGTAGAAGGTTCTACCCGTGTCCTCCCAGCTCTATTATAGTTTGTGTTCCAAAAATGTTATGTTGAGACCTTCATAGATTGTTCCACGTTGGGATCAGTGATGTTATATGTGTGCATATAGTTTTTTATATTCTAGCTTTTTAGATTTGCAGCTAATTATTTGGTCTCCTATGTATGTCTAATGTGCATTCAGAGAATTCTGACCAGGTTGTTTCTATCTTCAAAGTTTATGTGACTTTCCAAATTCACTATCACAGTTGTAGATACCGCACACTAAAGCAATATCTTTTCATATATTAGGGGTAGATAACTTTTTTTTAGGGTTATGTTATTTTGTGTCTTAGAATCTGCCTTTTGCATATTCAGAACAATCTACATGGGAATCATTGATGTATCTTGCTCCTCTGCAGGATTTGCCTGGCTACAGAAGATTTATAGGCTTTAACGGCCAGAACTTTATCTGCGTCTTCACATCTGTGTCAGATGTTTATTTGGCATGCCACTGCTGATGTTGTATGCACTGTTTACATTTCTGTACGCTGCCCTGTTCAGATATTTGAGATGCTCTGTGTTGAAATGAATGGTTTCATGTATATGTAGATGATTTGCCCTCTATTTTCCATCCTGCAGTATTGCCTTCGATATCCATGTCGGTTAAATGAGTGCAATTTCCAAATGTTGTATACAGCTGTTTGCATTTCTTTTATGTATCTGTAGACCTCAAAGCTACATCCACCTTTTAGATTTAAGGAACTAATGCATTTGAATTTTCTTTGTGATCCCTACCTTCCACCATCACCCTCTTCCTTGGAAGTAATCTTATTTTATTGTAGGTTGGAGTAGCTTATTTTGTATTTCAGAAGGTCCTATATTTGGTATACATGGCCGCCCACAGATGTGTGTGTAGGTGGTATGTAGTTTTCACACTGCTATGTGTCAAATTCCTTTTTAGAATATTATTTCCACTTTGTTTTTTTATCTTAGAACCATTTGTTTGTCTTCCCATTCGGTAGCTCCTGGCCATATTCAAGAAGATTTATGATGCTGTATCTCCTTAATGTGTTTCTAACATAATCTCACTCTATGAGCATTGGTTATTATTTTGCATTTTTAGGCTCACATCCCTTTCAGTCGCAGAGCTGAGCTTGGATTTGCTTCTGTCTCTCTCTCTGCCACAATTCTACCAGGGTTTAGGAAGGGTTACCAGCTCATTCCGTGGTCAGGTGCTCCAGGACCTCGGTGGTTTACGTGGGATGGGATTGTGGGGAGCAGCGGGGAAGCGCTGGTGACAAGCAGAGGAGTCTGCAGAAGCTGATGGCCAATGAAAGATTTCAGCTTGGAGAAAAGGAGAGAGGGGGAAAAATTAAGCAAAATACTGAATGTGAACTGCACTCTGGAAGTTGATTGTCAGCCAAAAGAAATTTTGCTATGCACTGCTGGCAGTCCTGTAGGTGACAGTTAACTCTTTGCTGGTGCAGTTAAACACTTCTTAAAAGAACAAAACACAAAGTAAAGAAAGGTGCAAGTGCTCTCCAATCAGATCCCAACTTTCTTTTTGTTTCTGTAGCAAGTCTGAAAATAGAGCAAGGAATCTGATTGGTTCCCAGACCTCCATGGACATTAGGAATATCCCAGCCAATGGGACAATCTAGGCTTTTGGGGAAAATGAAGGATGCTGATTTATGTTTTGGGGAAACGTCTACTTTAAGTCCTAGAATTGGTAATGCTATTTAGGAAAGTATGGTTCTGTGCCAAATTTTAAGTATCAACTCAACTGACCATTAAGTTGAGCTTTATAGGATCCATTGTAACTGACCCTACATTGGGTTTTTATGTGTTCTGCACCTTTTCATCATTATGTGGCATTTTGTGCCATCTTGTATCCTTTTGTATCTACTTATTTCACACGCCCACATTGCCTTTTTGAAATAAAAGGATACAGGAAATTACGGTCATAGACAACCAGGTGCAGAAGATGAAGGCTTGACTCTTCTAAACAGACAATGTCTTTGTTGGAATGGGGTCCCCCTTTAATTTACACCCATTATATTATATTCTATGTTGCAGTATTTTCCAGCTGGTCGCAACAAAGAGCTTTGTACTTGCAGCAATTCATGTTCCTAATGCATAACAATTTAATTGAGCTTGCTAGCATTGACTGGAAGTGCTACAATGTATCTGCTGCAAATTGCTGGCAAACTGTAATAATAAAGCTGCCAATCGCATGGCTTGGATTGCACTGATCTTACATGAGTTTTCAATATAACATTGGTGGTAATAATTTATACAAAAGGCTGACAGATCAGAATTCAGGAGCCAGTCACTTTTAGAAACACATTGACCTCAATGGAGAAGGTTGCTGTTTCTTTGAAACATTGGGCCTGATTTATTAAAGCTCTCCAAGGCTGGAGAAGATACAGTTTGATCGGTGAAGCTGGGGGATCCAGCAAACCTGGATCTGGTGCAGAATTCAAAACATTTGCTAGCAAATAACAAATGACTTAAAAGGAATCCATTCCAGGTTTGCTGGATCACCCAGCTACACTGATGAAAGTATATCCTCTCCAGCCTTGGAGAGCTTTAATAAATCAGGCCCATTGGGTTCCTATCATCTATTGGTAATAACAAAGACACATTATTATTAATATGGCTGAATAAATAGAATCCATCTTTGTAATTCTCCAGGGTACCTACCACTAGGTTCTAGTCATCATTTCTTACATTTGGTCCTAGATATAACCGCTTGATTGAAACTCCTCTGATATTTCCACTCTGCCTGACCCCACAGGACCGTAATGAAATCTTCAGTCTTCTGCAGATGAATCACCTAATTATTGTGCACCCTGCATTATGGATAATCCATGAGAAAGAGTGACACCATCATTTGGCTTTGTCGTGGCTGTTGGACAGAAGTTGAAGTTCTCTTGGCGACCTTTCACCACGAAGGAAGCCAGCGTGTGATTCACCATGCCAGCAAGAGAAATGATGGTGTTTGGTGGACTTGGCTTTAAACAGAGCCGTCCTAGGGTGAATTGTATGCTGTGCCGGATGATCTCAGATACTGCACAACATTTTGGACAGCAGATCTGTCAATCATTGACAACTCCGGCAGACTGGATGTGAATAAGAAAACCTGCCAGTTTTGTTCACATTGAGTTTGTGCTACATCTCAAAACTTTTTTAAAACTAATTGTTCCCATTTGCTTTAGAAATCTGTTTTACAGAGACATATGAATCTGGATCTTTTTGATATCAGAGCAGTCAAGCTGTTTCCTAGTTCTTGATGACATTACAACATGGTTCATTTCATAGGGAATATGGTAAATGTACTCCACCCTTATACTTGCCTTAGGCAAAAATGCCTGTTACCTGCCGCAGCCAAATGTAGATTTTAAATACAGACCTGTTTTTTTTTTTTTCATCATAAGCTGTAGTCACCAAATAATTGGAAGACAAGCTTCCTTTTTTTTTTCCAAGCCTACGTGCTTGATATTGTAATAAATGCATGTGAATATAAATACTAGGCAAGGCCTTGCATATATTTCAGATTCCTTCTTTGCATACCTTTAAAGATAATATTTTTGTACAGTAAAGAAAAACAAACTTAACTGGATTGAGTTGGGAAAAATCTGCATGCATTTATCACTGCTGCCAACAGAGGGCGACAGATGTTTGTAGTCTGAGAACACAGCAGGGGCTATGGAGTTTGGCTGAATTGATCAGGGTTATTGCATGTCACTGCTGCCTCCTTACATAGGACCTAGTGAATATTAGGGTAAAGCATTCAAGGGAATTTTTTTTTACCAGCCGTAAAGGTCGATATGAAATGAACAAATATAGACTTAAACCAATAAGTGATTTTTTTGTAACGTGGATGCACACAAAATATCTGATGAGGCCATTGAAATACAATTTGGTCTAAAGAACCTCGGAGGCAGGTTTCATGTTTCATGGGATTTAAATACATCCATCCCTGCCTATTCTTGTATCTCTTTACAGTATCTCTAATGGTAGGTATGTATATATAAATATAAATATTTTATATATAAATATAAAATATATATTGTTCTGATGGATTTGCTGTCAGAACAATCTAATGATAACCTGATACCCAAGTATATATATATAAATATATACTTTGGGTGTCGGGTTATCATTAGATTATTCTGACAGCAAATCCATCAGAACAATCTATTTAAAACCTGACATTCGAAGTAACCTTGTTGCCTAAAATATAGGGAACTGATTTGCAAAAGGATTATCTCTGAAACCATCCCTTAGGATTAAATCAAAAACTTCTACCAAGCCTCTTGAAGTTCCTGAACTTTCACTATTATCTCTACTTCCCCTGATGAAGCTGAATGGCGAAACGGGTTATATATATATTTATATTTGTATATATATAATATACATACAATTTTTCAGTTTCCACTCAAAAACAGCCGGGTAGTTACTGAAAAGTGCTGGGTGGCATGTCCAATCAAAATGGGGCTAGGGAGAATACTGATATGTGTGTATA